>NW_027041641.1:0-42916 GCF_037179485.1 Ochlerotatus camptorhynchus
TTTAGCAACAAAACCACAAAGCCGTTCGATTTTAGGACGGGGTTCGATTAAACAGATTTTTAAGATTATGTATATTCGCTCCATGCGATCACATTTTTTAATAAAATTAAAATTATTAAAGTCTTAGTCATGAAGATGAATCCTCTCTACTTCTTGGTGGTCCAAAATCATCGGAATCATAAAAGAAATAAAACCGTTCGGTTTTGGCAACACTACATTTTCGGGCTTGTTGACAAAATACATATAACGGGTACTACATTGCAATTGGAGTGAACGTCTGTTATGGATACCATACATTATGGCTACCATACATTATGGCTATCGTCTATTATCGCTATCGTCTTTATGGCAATCGTAGGTATGGCAAACATCCGTATGGCCACGTAGGACCACGTGGTCTTATATGATAAATTTTATTTGTTAACTGCAGCAGGAGCTTACGTTTTGTGTAGGAATAGGATTTTGAGCGGGATTCTCTCTGTTTATACTCTTTAGTGTTAAGCACTTGACATAGATGGCCCACAGCAACTCACGAAGAGCTACTGATTCCGATCAATAACGGTGCGGCTCCTTCCTCCTTCTATGGATGCTCATGTGAGCTGCAGCTCGCTGCTTGCAGGGAGCCTTTCGGTGTGTACTGGAGAACACCACCACTCACCACGCGGTGATTGAATATCGATGATAGTTTTAATTATCATAGCAACAGTTGCACATCCGTGCAATTTTCAATAGTGTTATTATGAAAAATGATAAAGTCTGAATTTCAACAGATTCGTAGAAAAAAAATTCCTATCGATTGGCGTATTAAGAATTAAAATCCATCATCTCTGGATCAAAATCAGACCACTTTCATGCCGCGACCGACTTTGTTTTTCTTAAATCTCACCCCCAATGTTGCCTTAAAGTACAAGGTATGTTAGATTTAAACATATCTAGATAGAGCTGGAATAAGGCGTAACAGCTTTTGTAAACAATGACTTCTCTCGTTGATTTCTAGCAACTCAAGGCACGCCTACACAAACCAACATATCCATCGGGTAGAGGAAGTTTTCTCCTATTCGATGGTAATGTTCATTCACAAGGGAGAGTCATGCCTTTCGAGAAACCATCGAGAGAAGCCATTGTTTACAAAAGCTGTTACGCCCTAATTCCAGCTCTATCTAGAATTGTCAATTATGCAAAGTTTCATGCAAATCGGAGATTTCGAGGCAAATTTAAAGATTTTTTAACCGTTTCTTTTATTTCAGGACTGTGCCAAGAACTTTAAAAGAATTGCAAAAAGTTTCAAGAACATCAGGGAGATCAGAGAACCTGAAGGTGTTCAATTTACTTTAAGGAAATTACTCTACAGAAGGCCCGAAAAACTTTGAGCATTTAGGATAACTTCAGCATAGTTTCGAAATTATTATTTTATATTCTAGAGAGACTTTTGACCTTAAGCTGGTTCGTCTCTTTAGTTTCGAGATTTTCAGGGAATCCTAAAGAACATCACACAAGTTTTGAAACTTTTGTGCTGTTTCATTATTTACAGGGATGTTTCACGTACTTAAAGGAGGATCAGAGAACTTCAGAGCAGTTATATTAAGTAATTGCAGGACCTGTCAAGAAACTTCGAGGAAATATGGAAAAATCCAAAAATTTCAGAAATTTTTGGGAATAATACGGGGTCTTAAGGGAAATTCCATCAATATCATGAATTCTTTGGAACGTTAGAGAAGTTCCGAGAGCTTGTTGAAAATTTAGAGGACTTTATCATGAAGGCACATAAAGTTCAGGCAAGTCCATAGAAGTTCAGGGATGTTTGGAGACTTTAAAGGAAGTTCCATGTCCTGCAAATAAATTTATTAAATTATTTATCAAATAACTTCTGGGAAGCTCATTTTTCTTCAGGAAAATTGGGGGATCTTTCAAAAAGTCCTGCCAAATTCATGGAAGGCTAGAGTACTTTATTAAAGTTCTGATATCTTTAAGGCAGTTTCATCAACTTCAGCGAAGCATCGGAAACCTAAAAAAAGTATAGACTTTTAGGGAGTTTTAGAAGAATTATTTATTTTGGTTGAAATTTTCAATTTTCAAGACAAAGTGATGGTTACAGTTTTATCATCACCAACGTTTAGATCCAGAGGGCTAGGATCTTCATCATAGCTAAATCGTAAACATTTTGCGCTGATCGAACGATGGAGTCCAAAGACTGAAACGTCGGCCAGCACCAAAGTCAAAATATTATTTTTAAGTTAAATGACGAGCTGGTTGCAGGCATGTTTTGCCCGTACCCTAGTTTTAATATGAGGGAACTAAATTGTGTGTACATTCATAAAACCCTTAAACGGCCCCATAGATTTAAGTTCGGCAGGGGCGCATAAATTAGAAATTAGCAATTAACAAACTCTTAATTTATCAAGACAGCACTGTCTAAGAACCACGCAAAACAGTAGAACGAAACGATCCCAGAAGCGAACCCACTATTTAGTAATGATCCGCTTGAGACGACGATGACAGCAAAAAGTACCGCGGCCACCGCCACCAACTTTCCGAACAGTCATTTGCGGATGACAGATACTTTGCGACTTGATTAGGAAATAATTTGAATGAAATTCCAATTTATCTGGCTCTTTGCTATGCAGCGAGGAATGTAACTTTCGTATCGTACACGCCTTCGAAAAAGCTGTAATCGAAGAAAAGACCGCGCGTGTCATGCTGGAAATGGTCGTCCACAGTTAGTTGCCGAAGCCATGCACACGAAGCATCACTAATTTCATTAGACCGCACCGCACCGCACATAGCTGGGCTGTGGGATGAGGGGGAATCCGTGGAGCTCTAGCAGCAGCAGTTTAGCAGTATCCACGTGGATTCACAGCTTCTCAACATTCAAGAGAACGACGACAACGACGTCGACTGATGGCTAGGAATGTGATTCCTTAATACCTGCTTTTCGTTGGAACTATATCACAACGGTTACCGCACAACCTAACAGGAATGGTATGGAAAAAGTGGAGCAAAACATTCCTTTCTTCCCACAAATGACAATGACGTCTCGGAATCTTGGATGCTTTAGTAGAGCTTCGTTCTTTTTTTTTGCGTTCTCTTTGCCGACTCCTGGAAATGCACGGAGATAGACCACAACTCAGGTGTGAATGAATAAGAATGTTGCTCCTCATCTTTGACCTGGATTCTCACCTGATGCTGTGAGCGGCGTGTGGTTCGTGGATTTTTTTAAACTGAATATTTATTTTTAAAATCAGTTAAATTGGCAACCACCGGTTTTTTATGTGTTACTAGAAATTGTTCAACCACATCAAATAAGGTTGGGTAGATAACCCGAATATTTGAATAATTAATTTGAGGAACCACATAAGTCACATTTTAATCGTAAACGACAATTTAGCAGTTTTTGGATCCACTTAGATAATACAACTTCAAATAACAGATAGATTGGATGAGTGAAACCATTTTAAATTAGGGTCTATAATGTTGAACGGATTTTTACTCTTTTATAGCATTTGTATTAAATGGACTTATGGCGGTTTCTCAAATAAATGATCCATTTAGGTGGTTAAGCACTTCTTATGATTGTTTGCTAGGCATGATTACCTATGTCTAGATGTTTGTGGTAGTTGGGTATATAAACCTCCAGAGAATATAGCCTAGAGTTCAATTCAGTTGAATTCCTGCACCGACGAGCCTCACGATGCCAAATACAGTGAACAATTCTCTCCCTTCTCTTCATTATCAATGTGTAAAATAGGCAATACCAACGCCATGTCAGCGTCTGAATACAGTAATTGAGCTGTATTGGGATGGGTAGGAATGTGTTGACGTGATACTAGCTTTGTTGGAAGTGGAAGTGGGGCCCGTTTTGGTAAACGATACGTTAAATTGAAGTGGCTTGTTCATGTGAAGAATGGAAACAATGAACGAAAGCGATGCGTCACTAACGACTATATTATGTGAAGGAGTTTGAAATTGAACGCAAGATCTTCTGCAAATATGGTTGCTACTAAGTCACCGAGCCCCTTACATCACAACAAATCACGGTGATCGACGGTCGGGCAAGCCCAGCGACATTAAGCAAATCAAATGAAATGAAACCGGTTCATGATCATGTTTTACCGAGAATACATTTTTCCCGCCATAATCTGATACTCTTAAATCTGGCATCATTTTAATTTTACTCTCGCAGTACCGGATTAAAACCTTTACAGTAGGGTGCGGCTCATTCTTCGAATGTTCATGAAACCTAAAATTCGTTCATTATTCTGGTTTAAAATGGCTTGTTAAGAGATGTCCTCCAGCATGAAGCAAAAATATTTTGATTTAGAGGTGGTGCAAATGAATTGTAGGATGATTTTTGACCATTAAGAAATTAGATTTACTAAAATCATCGTAAATCTATAATTTTTCAACCAATTTTGGATCTCTTTCTCTTAATAAAAAATCCTGAAATGTTTGTTGAATACAAATTCTGTCTGTTTATTTTATTTTTTCCTTTCAATCGTGGGCTGGTTCGTCTCTCAATATCGTCAATATCGATTCTGCATTAAGTATTATTTTGACGTGGATTTCTTTATTTCTTTCTTAATTTAAAGAAAAAAAAATAAGATTTAACCTGCCATAACTTTTTTTTATTTAAATTTACCAATTTAAAGATAAGCATGTGCACTAAAAACTCAAAACAAAAGTTTACCTCTGAAACAACATTCTGGCATTATTATTTTTAACATTAAGTATTTTGTATACGGAATAAAAAAAATCATGTTTAAGGCTGTAACTTTGTCATGTTTTTACCAAATTTTCTTTAGGTACAGCTTATGAAGATATGTATGTGTACTAAAATCTTTTATAATAAACAATGCCTCTAAAATGGCATTCTGACATGGTTGTGTTTAAAAAATTACTTTTTATACGAAATTTGAATGAAAAAATCTGGTTATGACTGTAACTTAGCCGTTTTTTTTTTAGCAAATTCGGTTATTTTGTTATTGTTATAAAGATAATTATGTGTTTAAATACTTCAAAAACCAAATATGCCTCTAAAATAACATTCTAACTTTGAGTATTTCAAGAACTTAAAAAATAAACGAACATTTAACTTTGTTGATTAAAGAACTTCAAAGCAGACTAGATATCCTGTTAGCGACATTTTGGTCTTGTATATGTGGCGCCAAAAAAAGCCCAAATTTTACGACTAAGCATTACTTGTGACCCATGTCAGATGAACACTTAAATTTTTTTTAAATTCAATAGATAGATTGATAAGTTGGAGGCTGTGGCTTTCAGTCCTTTGTGCTCAAAGATGATTTAATCATCTTTGAGCACAAAGGACTGAAAGCCACAGCCTCCAACTTATCAATCTATCTATTGAATTTAACCATATGTGATCTCTTCGTGATTCGTCGTTCTTTTTGATCTTTGGATACATAAATTGATTTGTGAAGTAACAAAGTGCACGTGTTTAAATGTGTCACAAGACAAATTACAATTTAAAATTAGAAAGCCTCATCTGTTTTGTGATTTTTTACACTGATAACGTTCCTAAATATTTGTAATATTTTTCCAGTGTAGATGATTCATCATAATGTATATTTTATTATTGATGAAGACAGAAATAGTACCAGCACATTAATGTCCCATTTTATTATCCAACAGTTGGTACGACTTAAGACTAGATGTAATGACGAAAACCAAGTTTTACAGTTTTACTTATAGCAGCTCACTGCCATAACGTGAACGTTTGTTAAATGTCAAACCTCGAATACAAATGCCGTCACCGGAGATTTGTTGGAGATCATCATCCCTCCACTCTTCGTTTGACATAGTTTAGGCGTAACTCATCACCGGTGGTGGTACAAACAACGCAGAACGGATCCTCTGTTATCATCCGAACATGTACCTAGGTACAAAAGAGGCGCTATATCATATGGTACATGAATGGATGCTGGGACGCGGAATGAGATGTGAAAGTCTTCACACGACGTTGATTCCGGCCAGGACAGAGCGCCCTCGATGGTGGGTGGATGGATACAAGCACATCATTATATCCTGCGCTGGAACTTCAAGATACCGAACCGACTGGTATGCTGGTGGTCCAGTGGTGTCTCATCCCTCTTTGGGAAAACATCGAGTGACTTTCGGAATAGAAGGGAGAACCGGCAAAAGTGTACATTCGAATAATGGTTGGATTTCCTTTTCTTCATACATTTCCTACGTATTATCTCCAGCTCACATGATTCATCCCAGAGACACTTTTTTTTATATGTTCCTGCAGGTTTCACGCGTTCTTTTTATTCTGTCCATTGAAAAATGATGTATCCAGTTATCCACCAGTTATCTAACGACATGGATTTTCAATTGATGTTATAAATAAATTAGCAGCATTAGTTTTCCTTTCCCTCACAGATTTAGTTTCTCCTATGTTCTGTTTCATTGAATCTGTTCTGAATCATCGTAATGGTAAAGAATTTTACAACTGATCTTGTTTTCTGCAAATTATATTCACAACTAAAAGTTCATTCAAAATGATTCGCTTTAGATAAGTTTGCTTTTACTACTTAGTATAAAAGAATCAAGCCGTCTCCAAGTGTAAGATTTCACGGGTCTTTGCCATTCCGCACCGAATTGCTGCATCCCAAACGTGTAATTTTCGCTTTCGTCAGAAGCCGGTTTGCCCGAAATCGATTCGAACATAATAATTTTCCCAGCCCTCATTAATCTGTTATAAAATAGAGCATCACAGATTAGCTGCACAGATCTTCGTGATTGCGTGCGAGGAGGCTAACATTCAGGGTTCATGTCCTCTTCTTCTTTCCATCTTTGGCTCTCTCCATCGAAATGGGAAGGGTAAGAATATTTGTACAATCTATCATCAACCCGGCCTAATTTCATATATTTATTGGCTGTGTGTTTATTGTGCTGCTGCTTTCGGTTTTGGCTTACGCTTTGAGCAAGTTTTCAATGGGTGATAAACATAAAAACCGAACCAATTTCAGAGAGCAAGTGTTAAAGATATGTTGTTTGCGAGCAGCGTATTCTAAAGTAAAATTTTGAATGGAGCTATCGTGTTTTGGAGTACTGCCAATGAATGGGAAGGAGAAGTACAGTATAATACAGCGTTTCTCAATCTATGGGTCGCGACCCACTAGTGAGTCGTGGGCTGCCCTTAGGTTTTTAAAATTGAAATTTTATCTGATTTTAAAATTATGCTGGGATAATCAATTTCAACGCCATTTTGACATATACGGTTAGTTTGGAAAGTCTAATGCCTTGTTCAGACTACAGAGTTACAACATGTTATAGCGCTATCTTGATGGTGGTTTCTGAGTTGCAATTATTTGAAAACCGTTATAACATGTTATAACTCTCCAGTCTGAACAAGGCGTAAGCCATTTTAATTTATTTGGACCAGTACTACTTTTAAGGTCATTTTAACGTGTCATGGTTATTATGAGAGTTGAAATTTTCAGGCTATTAATAAGATTTTTGGTCAATTTGACCTTTTTAAAGCAATTCTAGACTTTGATTTTATCTTGTTTAGAGATTTTGAAGCCTTTTTGGTGTTATGGCGACTTTAAGGTTATTTCAGTGTTTTCGAGATAGTTTTAGTCAGATATCAAGCGTAAAGTGGTCATTTTATACAATAGATGAGGAGATGAAAGTATTGAATTGTATAGTTCCGTTAGAGTACGACAGTGTGAAAATTGTATATAGAGGGAAGAAAGCGAGCAAAGGTTAATTTTGACGAATCGGGTTGATCATCTCCTTTTCCAAACTCCTCTGTTGATGCCCCTCACCATCCCTCCCCAAATTGGAACTTTAAACTATAATAGCTATAAAGGTGGACAAACATATTTTTCAATATTTTTTAAGCTCATAAAAAATTGAAACTTTTCTGAAATTTTGAAATTGTAAACAAAAATCATAGAATATAATTTTTTGGGAAAAAATAAGAATTTTATTTTCTTTGTCGAAACTTTTGAAATTTTCTGTAGAAAACGAATTTTAATGGCTTATTTGAAACTTGAGGAATTCATGCTTGTAAATTCGGGTGACAATTGTGGTGCTGAGACTGGCCCCTTCCCCGGGGCTTTCGGAATCTGTTCTGGCCTTTGTCACTCTTGTCAGTTGACATGGTCTCTAATAGCATGTTCATGACATTATGAAAATTTTGAAAAGTCGCATGACTATAGTTGAAGATGCTAATTTCAAATAACAGACTGTAGTGGTAATTTTTATACGATAGATGGAGTAGATGAAAGCATAGAGTTGATAGTTCCGTTAGAGTACGGCAGTGTGAAGATTGTATATAGATATTAGAATAGCGAACTAGGACAACTTTTAAGGAAGGTACAAATCGGTTTTTTCATCTCTCTTTACCAAACTCCCCCTTTGGAGAGGGATGGTGAGGGGACACCCCTTACCATCCCTCTCCAAAGGGGGAGTTTGGTAAAGAGAGATGAAAAAACCGATTTGTACCTTCCTTAAAAGTTGTCCTAGTTCGCTATTCTAATATCTATATACAATCTTCACACTGCCGTACTCTAACGGAACTATCAACTCTATGCTTTCATCTACTCCATCTATCGTATAAAAATTACCACTACAGTCTGTTATTTGAAATTAGCATCTTCAACTATGTAAATCGTTGACTTCACGTAGAAGTAATACTAAAAAACATATAGTCAAAGTCGCATGACTAGTTTATGTTGCAATCAGAAATAAGCAACTTCTCCGGGGGTTTCTGGAACCTGTTCTGAGGTTATTGCGATGCCATTTTATTCTGCTTAGTTAATTGTCTATGAAATTATGAAAATGTTGATATGTCATACGACTGTTTTCTTTTACAATTTTGACCTCTTTCCCGGGGCTCCCAGAATCTGTTTCATGGCCATCGGATAGTTTTTGTCACTCTTGTCAGTCGGCATGGTCTCTAATGACATGTTCACGACATTCTCAAAAATTTTGACTTGCCGCATCACGTTGCCATTGTCATACTGCTTAGCTTATATGAAATTTTGAAAATTTTGAAATGTCGCATGACTAGTTTTTGTTAAAATCAGAGGCGTCCGGAACTTGTTATATTTTAGTTTTTATCTAAACCTACAAATTTGCATAACATTGTTTGGTTCTATCTTATTGTCTGAGCTTCGCAATAAGCTTGGGTACCCGGGCACCCCGCCACCATTTTTTCGTGTGGGAAAATCGTCACGCACATAAGGGTTAATAGCAGATTGCACTTGGTGCAGATTTTTTTTCTACTCCATTGGAATGCTCCTTAGAAATTATTATCAAATTCCAAGTTTAAAATTTGTGGAAAATAAGCATATTTCAGAACCAGAAAAAAATCCTTAGTTATTTGTTATTTGTTACTGAAAATTTTTTCACTGCGGATCCATTTAGTTCGATTACTGAATGAACATAATAAGGAAAATTAAATCTTTACGTTTTAAAAAATACATTAAGTTCTTAAAATTACCCTTTGTAAGATAATTTGAAAATTATCTGCACGATGATGAGGTTCCTTGAAAATTCCTCGCATCTCCAATAAAAAAATACCCTGTGAATACTCGGTTTTCCAGATTTTTTCATGCAGCAGAAACCCGTCATATCACCTTCTACTGTGGGAATATCGATATTAACTGTGGGAATATCGATATAGACCAGTTCAGAAAATTGGAAAGCGCGCCGACACCAGACCGGGGAGAACCTCATCTCAGTGCTCCCGTTGCGTTTGCATTCGCGATTGCGATGATGGTATGGTCCGTGTGATGTGGCGATCTTGAGAATGGTTGCATTTTCACCGCTTGCAGGATTTTTGTAACAGTTCAATTGTTTGATGTAGAGTCACGAACACTTTTCATGCAATAATGCAGTCTGAATGGCCTAGGAATGTATTCCAAGGGTGAATTTCCAAGCATTATAACGTTTTAGTATAATTTATAACGCAGGAAAACCATATCAGACTGGAACTTTCTTAGTTAAATAAGTGTAGGACTAGCACGAACAATTTGGAGAACTAAGTTTCACTAAACTTGACGAATTCCGGACAGTATACAGGAATGGTGAATATTTTTAATAGGAATAACTTATGGTAATGGCAAAATGTACGAACATAAATGATCGAATGTTTCTTGAAGCCACAATTTTGATCACTTTACGGCCATTTTGATCTTGTAGCCGGATTTTTTTCTATTTGGTGCCACATCCAAATGAAAAAATGCGGCTACTTAGCTTAAATTTTACGACAACATCACTGGTTAAGAAGGAGCATCAAACTTGAATACATAATTTAAATTTGCATAGCAAACTTCTTCACATATCTGCTTGAAATTTAAAAAGTCTGCGTAAAACATTAAATGCCTTCAAAATATCTCTGGAAAAATGTCTTCACAGAATATCAAATAACATTTAAATGAAGATATATTTTCAAATCTGACATCCCTCAGCATAAGTAATATTAAATCGTAGCTTTGGTTAGCACTATATTTTACAACCAACATTCCAGAGCCAAACGATCTATCCCCATTGCGACACTATCATATCAGCATGCTTTAAACGTCAAACACCAAACTAATCAATCCACGTCACCCTCGGACGACCTGTATGTATCTACAGGCTAGGGTGAGTCAAATTTTCAACCCTCCACTACTCTTTTGATCTGTATTGTGTTCCCCAACAACTGCGTCAAATTTGACCGAATTTGGTTACGATCTGGATGCGGGACAATGTATGGGAAAATGTATTGAAACCGGATCAAAACTATTCATTTGCTTGCCAAAAATTCAAAAATTGCTCACTTTTGACTAAACCTGTGACTAAAACTACGCAGAACAGCTTTGTCGAATACTTTAAAATTGGTTAAAATTTGGAGCAAGTTGTTGAGGATCTCAATGTGGAAGTGATTCGCCATACAAACTTATGCCACCCTACCACAGGCCCATATCACGAATAAAAAAAAATAAAACAAATTATCTAGCAAGTTTCACCGCCGATATGGCATTTATCACTGCCACTGCGATTATTAGTGGAAGCCAGTGGAGAAATTATGTAAATTTACACGTTCCATTCAGCCCTGGGACAACGACGATTGGACGACCTCTGTTAATTCATCCGACCGACCAGAATGATCGCCGTCGTCATTAATTGAGTGCAGCAAAGTGATGCGATGCACTTCTCCTTCTGCGGCAGAGTCTGATTCAGGGTCGGGGTGGCAAGCGGGAGCGAAAATAAACATATCACATGGATTTTTTTTTCGTTTGTTTGTGTTATTTCAACGTTTTATTTATCGATGATGCTCGGCGTTGGATGGGAACAATTTTCTGTATTTTTATAGTTTTTGTTTTTCTGGTCTCTTCCTATTGACGGTGAGATGTCGTTCAGTGACGATGGCGTTATTAATGTATGGCATTGTCGCTTTCCGTGTTATTATTATTTTGTTTATTGCAGCTATGTCAGCTAGCGGTGTACTATGTAGTTGGTGTACAGGAATTTCTTTGATATCCTACCGCTAATCAAATCGGCACCGGTGGTGTAGTGGTAAGCGTGACTGCCTCTCACTCCAAAAGGCCTGGGTTCAATCCCAGTCAGCGCCGTCGTGATTTTCTGACGCATAAAATCTCTGATCATGGAAGTAAAGCCGTTAGTCCTCGGTCCATGAGTTGATGGGTCGATAGGTAGGGTCCAGGTGTGCCTCCCTGGCGTTGGTGTAGCATTGGTACTCAGTACGGGAAACAGAGCGACGGAAAACAAATCAAAGGAAACAAAAAATACCGCTAATCAGAATATTTTGGATTACTGAGATGTTTTCGGACAACCCAGCTACTAATTGAGAGCTATAGCAAAATCTATATTTGCACAGCTTATTATATTGTGAGGATAGCATTACGATATTCTATTGTAGGACAAGGATTGACAATAAAGTTTTATCCTGCAACGATCCTTAGATTTTGACTTCTGCCAACACAGCCACTTTTTGCAGTTGAAGAGATCTACGTCGCTTAACGTCCTTGGTAACTAAAAGAGATTGAAGCCGTCATTCATAAAGTACCCAGCAAATAATATAAACTGGAAAACGTTGGATTTTTTATTTGATGCACTTCAGTCAGTGCAACACAAGCAGCTTGCAAATAGGTTACGAACAAACGCACTGTTCATTTGATCAAAGCACCGACTAATATTCTCAACCTTTATGTCCAATTCACATGCATGGGTTACGTGCATACTGTTTTGTCAACCACCCCTCCAAACTTTATTCATTTCACTAACCAACAATTTGCAGCAGCACGGGAAATTATACACACATATTGCACTAATGCACCCCTTTTTGGGTGGTACTTGCACTGCACCACTCAGAGGTGTATAACTTGATTTCCACCACTTTGTATTCATATGTGGCGGCACCCCGCCCGTTCGGTCGGAGATTGCACCGAATTGGCGTGTAACTTTTCCACTATTTTACGCTGTGGGAATATCGATATTAACCAGTCCAGAAAAGTGGAAAGCGCGCCGACACCGGACCTCATCTCAGTGCTCCCGTTGCGTTTGCATTCGCGATGGCGATGATGGTATGGTCCCTGTGATGTGGCGATCGTGAGAATGGTTGAATTTTCACCGCTTGCAGGATTTGTGTAACAGTTCAATTGTTTGATGTAGAGTCACGAACGCTTTTCATGCAATAATGCAATCTGAATGGCCTAGGAAAGTATTCCAAGGGTGAATTTCCAAGCATTATAACGCTTTAGGATAATTTATAATGCAGGAAAACCATGCCAGACTGGAACTTTCGAAGTTAAATAAGTGTAGAACTAGCACGAACAATTTGGAGAACTAAGGAGGATCATAACGTTTCACTAAACTTGACGAATTCCGGAGAGTATACAGGAATGGTGAATATTTTTAATAGGAATAACTCTAATGTTACATTCAAAGTGTTTTTATGTTACTTCATACGCGAAGTTAGCGATTTTCAGAGTTGGTTGGAAATGCTAACATGAAGCTTTAGTGTGATAATTTATTAGCTAGAGAATGATCTTTAGAAGAGAGTAGGTGGATAGTTCCGTTAGAGTGCGGCAGTATGAAAATTGAATAGAAGTTGAAAATGAGCGAAGGGCCATTAATGCGACAGTTTTTAAAGTTAGACGCACATCTTTTGCCTTACCCGTACGATGTACGCGGAAACTTGAAGTATGTCTCCAAGTCTACAGGCAAAAAATGTGCGTCCTTCTTTTGCTCAGAAACTGACTGCGTCTGTGGAATAGTTCTAGCGACGTTTTCATCACGTGGGGCTTTAGGTGAAACGTCACTTAACCCTCATACGACGAATGAAATCTCGGTATACATTCTATATTTTCAAAACTTTAATCGAATAAGAAGCGGTGCTAAGACTTGTGAGGTTTAAAACGAAATTTTGAGCAGTTCTTATACCATAATTCTAGTTGGAATGAAGGTGTAAGAAGTGAATAGGTTTTTGTTTGTTTATAAAAGAGACCGATCAATGATCTGATAAAAAAAGTCAGGAAGTGGAGTTCTAGTTGCTGGTTCAACGCAACTCAATTCTGAAATCATCACGCCTACTAAATTTAAAGGATTTGAGCATGTGTGGGCGAAAGTGCAAATTTCAGGTGAGCCCCATATCTTTGTTTTGGTGTGCTTTCCGCCAAACAATGCCCGTCGAAACATATATGATAAGTTTTTTACTATAGCCGAAAAAAATATGTCAAGTTTATCCCCTCAAGTAAAAGTACATATGGGGGAAATGGATGTAATGTCGGCCTAAATCCCCCTAATTTGGGCCCATACATAAATTCAGCAATCGACTAAATTTTTAATGGTGACCAAAAATATACATTAGTACCGTCCCAATGACGCCTTCATCTTGATAAAATTGATAAATAGCAGGTTTTTAGCGATGAGCCCAATCTTAGATCCATAGGCCAACATTAGAGCAATTTTCCCTAAATGGAGACATTAATCAACGCAATGTTGACTTCATTTCAGACATGGATAATGAAAGCTGCTTACTTCCGGTCATTGGGAAAAATGAAACACTGCATTTCATATTTGATAAAATTGCAAGTTTTGGACTACATCAAACTAATCATGTGAAAAATCAACAAAATTGTTACTCAGACTTTTATTGACAAACATTTACGACAACTTCTGTGTGACTGAATCTTTGAATCCCATATGAAGAAATGAAGCATTTTACACAGCAATCGAATAATTCTCTGTTCATATATACATGACAGTGCTCGTTGACAGTGAATTTGGAGAAATCTTTGATTATCAATCAGCTCATTATGATAACATCAGGAATAAGCTAAACATTATTAATTGGCAAGCAGTGTTGAGGAATGAAGGAATGTCGATAGTTCAACGGATGTATTCTACATTATATTATTAAAAATAATACGGGAAGAAATAACAGTAAAAAGACGACGTCAAGTTCATTTAAAACATCCAGTTTGGCTTAGCAGGCAAATAAAAAACCTGAAAATCGTAAGCAAAAAGCACATGAAGTTTACAAGGAGCAAAATAGAAAAGCAAATCTGTACTGTAATCTTATCCGTCGGAAGCACTACACAAGGGGAGGCATCTAGGTATTGAACGCATTGCGCAACCTGATCTTCGAGCGGACTTTGGATAGTCGAGCCAAGCAAATGCCATGGAGTGACATGCTCGCCAATCGTATTTGCTTTCTCCTATGCGGTGATTAAGAGCCGATCGACATCATTGTGGGAATCAATAGCAACAAACTTACCCCTTACAGGAATTTGTCGAACACACGCCTTGTCAACCACGAATATAGGCCATACTCCGAGTTCTGCCAACGCCCGGTCAATGTCATCTGTCGGTGTCGAGTGGTGGATTTTCTCCGATGTTTATGTCCACCATTCGTTCGGACTTGTGGGGATTTTCGGAGAAGGCAAATTGTCGTGCACGCTATTTCAAAACCACCCAAATTTGGGTAGAATCCATCCAGATCGGTCAAAACTGAACCTACCCAAAAATGGGTAAACTGTGTTTGAAGTGACAAGTTGACAAATGAAGAACATCGACATGAATCCGATCGACGTTGCTCATTTGTCAACTTGTCAGTCCCAACACAGTTTACTTATTTTTGGGTTTTTCAGTTCAGTTTTGACCGATCTGGGTGGATTCTACCTAAATTTGGCTAGTTTTGAAATAGCGTGTGTGATACACGGTTGAAAAATGAATACGTAGTGTTCGTTTATTAGGTTCGAAAAAGGGTTTTTATAAACTTAAGAAATAATGGTTAGTGAGAGTGAGTATGTAAATCTAAACAGGGAATTCTGGAGCATTATTCATTGTTCAGCATTTTTGGTAGGGCAGCTTTGGCATGGGATATTTACAAACTTTCATCGATATAAAATAAAAATTGAATTTAAAGCGAGTGGCGAGGTTCAAGTGTTTATGATCCACTTATATTGATGGTACGTTACATCGATACGCTCGCAGTAAGAACGATGGAACGTAGCAGCAATGTTTACTTGGACATGTTTCCTAGTTTTCGGTTAGCAAGGCATTGTTCTACTTTTACCAAGATGTTGATTGAAGCAGAAGAATGTTGAGTCGTCGGTATTTAGGTTTTATGGGTTTAAGGAAATGGTATCGATAGTTGCATGTTACGCGTTTCTGAAGTGTTGGTAAATATTTTAATTGGCAAACTTGAGTTTTGTCAGTTAAGCATAGTTGAAAAGAAAATGAAAACATCATGAAACAGTGCACAGTGGGCAAAAAATTACAAAACCGCGACTAAATTGAATATCTCGGCTGCCAAACCACAGTGGTCCAAACGGCGAAAAACGTGATCGAGTGAGATTACAAAATCCTTTGACTTTAGGTATATAGTGTCTTGAGAGAAGTTTTAAGGCATAATCTACGCCATCTTTTGACGGTAGCCATTTTGTGATCAATCCCCCTAAAAGTGGGATCCAACACTCATTTTTTTTACAAAGTTGAGATAGAAGGTTTGTGCATTTAGCAAAGTTGTAGATTATGTCAATACAAACAACTTTGCTGAAGACATTAACCTTCTATCTTTTTGCTCAATTGATCTATAAGGCGTTTTTTGTGGACGTGCCTATTAAATCATATTTTTTTACCATAACTTTTTCTATGTAATTTTTACAGGTTTGCAATGTTCTAAGGACTTCTATGTATTGTTAAAATACATGTTTTTGTCAATAAAATTGGCCTATTTTTGAACTCAAATATTTCATAAGGTGGCAAATGGTGGCAGATCAAACAACTTACATTTGAAAGTACAACAAAAATGCTGCAAAATCATGCCAGAGTTGTCTACATCGGACTACATCCGGAAAAGTTACAGCTGTTTTAAGAAGGGATCAAAATCAAATGTCTCCTGTTAAATATTTAATCTCATTCGAATGGCAACATTCAGCTATTCAATTTTGAGTTGTCTGATCCATTCATTACAATGAATAGGATTAGTACGTGCAAGCCAAATATGTTATTTTCTAATAATGCTCGATTCCTACTAGATATGAACGACTCAAGTACTGGGTCTGATTCTGACGATACTGATAGCGAATAAAGCAACATAAAAAGCGGGTTTTATTTTTCATTTTAATTCAAAAGAGAGTATCATTAACGCAACATATCAATACAAGAATGTTCATAAAGCTTTGGAAAATGATTTAACGAAGAATTAAGATCTTTATAAACATACCAGACAGATAGTCACAGTATCTCGATTGTCGCCTTTTGAATGAGATCAAATATTTAATAGGAGACATTTGATTTTGATCCCTTCTTAAAACAGCTGTAACTTTTCCGGATATAGTCCGATGTAGACAACTCCGGCATGATTTTGCCGCATTTTTGTTGTACTTTCAAATGTAAGTTGTTTGATCTGCCACCATTTGCCACCTTATGAAATATTTGAGTTAAAAAATAGGCCAATTTTATTGAAAAATCCCATATATCTCCAAGTATATAGGAAATAGCGAGAAACAATGTTCTACAAAAACATGTATTTTAACAATACAAAGAAGTCCTTACAACATTGCAAACCTGTAAAAATTACATAGAAAAAGTTATGGTAAAAAAATATGATTTAAGAGGCACGTCCACAAAAAACGCCTTATAGATCAATTGAGCAAAAAGATAGAAGGTTAATGTCTTCAGCAAAGTTGTTTGTATTGACATAATCTACAACTTTGCTAAATGCACAAACCTTCTATCTCAACTTTAAAAAAAATAAATGTTGGATCCCACTTTTAGGGGGATTGATCACAAAATGGCTGCCATCAAAAGATGGCGCCAATTATGCCTTAAAACTTCTCTGAAAACACTATATACCTAAAGTCAAAGGATTTTGCGTAATCTCACACGATCGCGTTTTTCGCCGTTTGCACCACTGTGCAAACGGTTTCAGTCAACATGTTATAGGGTAAATTATGGCTTCGGCACCCATTGACTGTTTTCGGCAACCGAAATTGAAACGTTAATTTCGCAGTATTTTCCCATCAAAACTCTTCGCTGAATGTATTAAGCCGACTCCTTAACTTTTCAGCTTAAATCAGATTACATTTTTACGACTGTGCAATCCTGTTATGCCATATTTTTCTTTAAATTAAATATACACACTACAAAATACGGCTGATTTCGAGTTGCCGATAATAATAGAACAGCTGGTTAACACGCAGTTCAAATGGAAAGGGTGCCGAAGAAAAAGAGACTGCCGACAATAGTCACACTCACCTGAGAAGTTTAGAGCGTTGTAAAAACATGTTCAACCCGTTTTGATCAATTCTGTCGATTGGAATGGGTAGAACAGCAAGCAGCAGATAAATGTCAACAAACAAACCTGTCATGTATGTGTGTGACGCTGAGAAATCGCTAAAAGAAGTTCGGACGCTGCTTAGACTGACGACGAGAATACGTAAATTCCCCTACATATTCTCAAAGGAAAAACTCTCCTGAATCAATTGGTGGTGGTCTCATTGGCCGGCCATTTTGCGTACCGAGATAGAGGGCCGGGATCAACCCGAGTTCCCGGTAATGTAGGAAATGCCACTATCTATCGACATAATTTTAGACTGTACTTAACGTATATTACTGGAAATTGATAGTACTAAGTATATATGGTGTAAAGACACCATATACGCCCTCAGGAAAACTCTACTGGTCTAAAGGAGGATCCAGAACGACCGATAAAGTGGCCACATTATAAAAAATGTCCTAGAACCTTGCGATTTTTTTCTATGTTGTTCAGAATCAAAAGATCAAAGCGTATTTAACTTGGAATACATATTTTGGAATATGGTGGCCATATCCTGGTTCACCGGATAATCTGGATTGACCGATAAAGTGGCCATATTATAAAAATTGTGCTAGAACCTTGCGATTTTTCTATGTTGTTCAGAATCAAGAGATCAAAGCGTATTTAACTTGGAATACATATTTTGGAATATGGTGGCCATATCCTGATTCTCCGGATAATCTTGATTGACCTGTCCAATTTTTCAGCAAAATCGGTAATTATATAGCGGTGCTTCAAGTTAATTTTATGTTTTTTAGGTAATTTACGGCTTATAATATAAACAACGAAAACTGCTGTAACAACTTTCATAGCGAAGCTAAATGTGTTATCTACCAGCTTTGTCACTAGACTATTCAAAGTGATTTTGTTGAAGTTTGACTTAGTTTCCTGCTCGAAGATAATAGAGATGAACTAGCCTATGGCTAAAAATCTCTCAAATAAAGAATTAAAAAAAATTGGTGGGGTTGTGTACAAAACACGACCGCAGGGTTGACGTAGACTACGTTAAGCTGTGTAGTGAAATTCTCGTGCATTTTTTCTAGATATTGATTTAAAATACAGTAGAAGTAACCTATGATTTCGGTCCTATGTACATATTTTGGATTTCCAACTTAGTAAAACTTGGTTAATTTCAGGACCTCATAAAAATGCGAATACATACTCGCATTACAATCAGATATGAGTAAGGCTTTCTTCAAGTGATTCATTGAAGCGTCCAACAATGATCGTCATGATGGCTAATATTCCCTATCACTTCAAGATTTCTAGGACACACATCTTGGACGGTTGTGACATCACTCATGAAATTGAAACTCCTGGTGTACTGGACTGCAACAAACGTGAAGTTCCAGTTTCTTTGTTATAAGTTTTGTGAGAGCTGATATCTGTACTCTTGAAATTTTTCTATGGTAATGAGATAGATCCTCAGCGATTCAACTTCAAAACGCTAAAAATAAATGCACACACAAAAACGGAGTGCACAATTTTGCATCAATGTTATGCAACATTTCATAGTTGATCGAGATGATATCAATTAGCCATAAATCTCTCGAATAAGTTCTCGGTACATCTTTTATCTACCGATTCTAAGAGATGAACTAGCCTTAGGCTAAAAATCTCTAAAATAAAGATTTAAAAAAAAATCTACCGATTGAACAAATAAAAAAAAAAATACTAAGGCTGTGTTCCATTTGGAAAATTTTCACTTAGATTTGACACTTCGAAAATAAATTAAGATGTTCGAAAATCCCTCTGTTGTACATCGGTCGATTTTCGAGAAAGCGTCTGTTAAATTGATTCCTTGTCTGTCAGAAATAAGTCTGCTGGAATAGCAGGTTTATTTGAAAATTTTCCATCTGTCAAATTTAAGTAAAAATTCACCAAATGGAACACAGCCTTAATAGCTTGAGCACAGAATAGTTTCTTGATGTGTTTGTCGTATTAGATGCTAGATATAAACTTCTTTTGTCGATATGTGTGCTGAAAATACCTGGGTCGAGTGGATGCAAGGAGAAAGTCGACGAAGAGAATCTTGTCAGTGTTACTTAGGACATAATGCAATGTTCAGCTTGAATTGTTTCGCTTAGCTGTAAACAGAAAATCGATGAAGAGAATCGAACATTACAAGTAGGCCCTTTTGAACGCTCACTGTCGAATTTCAGAACCTAGCACTGTAAATAAACTTTTTTTTTTACATTCAAATGATCTTTATTTCTTGTATTTGTTTGGTTTACATGTATGGATTATCAAGTGACACAGATGCGTCTTTTCAACTTTAGTACATTTGAAATTTTTATTTATTATTTACAGTTCCTAGTCCTATCAGGCCTGTTATTAGAGTATGACAACCTTGGTGGGATTGGTTTGTTTTGAATTTGAAAAAAAAAAGACTACTTATAACTACTATTTACAACTACAATTAATCGGTAACTACTATATACACCTAACCTATTATATACAAATTGCTTATCAAAGCATGTTCTGATGTATTGCATTTCTGCATAAACCTAGTCTTAATGTCATCAATTTTGAAATCTAATTTTGGAATGTTCGCCTCTTGGTGGAGGTCTGAAATTCTTGTGTCAAAGGGACGAACAAGGATCATCCTAAGCACTCTGTTCTGAGCAACCTGGATTTTGTTCCTGTGAGTCTGAGCACATGATTCCCACACCGGAGCTGAGTAGAGGATCGCAGGTGCTATGATTTGTTTGTAGACAGCCAGTTTGTTCACCCTTGAGAGGCGGGATCTACGGCAAATCAGCGGATACAGAGACCTAACCAAGGCGGAACACTTGATTACGGTTTTCTCCACATGCGAGCGGAATAGGAGCTTTTCGTCAAACAACATCCCGAGATAGGTTACTTCGGCGGACCACTCAACCCTTGTGCCATCCATGATTACAGTACAAGAGGGAGCTGGTTTTAGTTTGGGAGATTGCCGATGGAGGAACATTATTGTTTGGGTTTTGGAAGCATTGATTTTGATTTTCCACGTGGTGGCATAATCAGCAAAGGCGTCAAGGCATCGTTGAAGCTTGTTTGTTATTTCACGAGGCATCATCTGCGAACAGAAATAACACGCAACCGTTACCTAAGAGAGGAATGTCGGAAGTGTAGATGCTGTATAGCAAAGGGCCCAACAGACTTCCTTGCGGAACACCTGCTGGGATGGAAAATGTGCTTGAATTGCAACCACTCAACGATACCCTGAACGACCTTTACTGAAGGTAGTTACGGGTGATTTTAACAAGATGCAAAGGAAAGTTGAAGTTACAAAGCTTGTATACAAGCCCATTGTGCCAGACATTATCAAACGCTTTCTCAACGTCTAACAATGCCATGGCTGTAGACTTGGATACAGCCTTGTTACTTCGGATGTTATTCATCACCCGTACTAGCTGATGATTTGTGGAGTGCCCCTTCCTGAACCCGAACTGTTCCGGTAGGAGAATGTTGTGTTCCTCGACAAACTTGAGCAAACGATTGAGAATAAGTTTCTCGAACAATTTGCTCAGCGCTGAAAGGAGGCTGATTGGTCTGTAGCTTGAAGCTTGGGTCCTTCCCGGGTTTGCGGATAGGTATGATTGTCGCTGTCTTCCAGATACTTGGAAAGTAGTGCAGTTCCAAGCATCTGTTGAAGACAGCAGCCAGCAGAGAGTGAACCTTCATGCTGAGATTGTTTAATATTAGGTTGAATATTCCGTCAAACCCGCATTTCAGCGTTGAGTAAATCTGTTCCACTGTGATTCTATCCTCCGGAGGGATGGCGCAAGGGGAGGAATCAAGGTTGGGTACGCATTGCTCAACCTGAACTTCGAGCGGACTTTGGATGTTGAAGCCAAGCAAATGCGATTTGGCAATATGCTCACCAATCGCATTTGCTTTCTCCTGAGGGGTGATTATGAGCCGATCGTCATCATTTTCATCTTTGAGTGGAGGAATGGGTTTGGGGTGTGTCTTTAGGACCTTGGCAACCTTCCAGAATGATCTGGAGCGGTCATCCAGATTCTGGATGAGCCACCCGAAACTTTCGTTCTGGAGTGAGACCATTCTGGAAGCAATCTCCTTGTTTAGATCGGCCATTTCACGTTTCCACGCTAGATCTCCGGTTCTTTGGAACTGGCGTCTACGAACATTTCTCAGTCGAATCAATAGTTGGATGTGGGAATCAATGGCAATAAACTTACCCCTCACAGGAACTCGTCGGACGCACGCCTCGTCAGCCATGGTTATGGCTTGGTGAAGTCCCTCTAACGCTCGGTCGATGTCCTCCATGGAGTCAAGCGGCGGGTTGTCGATGATGTGCCTGTCTACCACACGTCCAAACTGGGCCCAGTTTACGCGATGGTAGTCCTTGCGCAGGCTTGGAGCAGGAGCTACGTTGTATCCCAGTTCAGCCACCACCGGTTAATGGTCGGAGCTGAGTTCGTTCAAGGCTACCGGCTTTGACAAGCCAGTATTTGTAAGAAACAGGTCTAGCGTCGATGGGTTGCCTGACGGTGAGATGAATGTTGGCTCGTCCGAAAACCAAACGGAGTACAGCCCGTGCTGCGAATTGTCGAACAGCAGACGACCGTTCTGATTCTGCTGGTAGTTCCGCCAGGCCTCATGGCGAGCATTCGGATCTCCTCCAACAACGAAGCGGGAACCGGTACGGGTAATGGTGGCCAGGTCTTTCTTGAATTTAGCCGCTAGTCCGCTGCTGGCGGCACACTGTCGAGGGCAGTAGACGGCGATGAACTGGACGTATCCAGTCGCCGACTCCACCTCCACACCAAGGGCCTCGATAATAGAGGTGCGGTGGGACAGACTGCGATATTTTATCCCTTTTTTGACGATGATCGCAACACCACCCCCCCCCCCTGGAGCTGGTACGATCAAGCCGAATGATGTTGTGGTCCGGTAACCAGCGCTCGATGGTTTTTGCTCTTAAGGAGCAAGCGTTCCATGTGACTATGCATAGTGGTTTAGACGCCATAATGCATAGCCAGTTTCACGATAGTTTCGAACTGTTCGTTCTTGTTGGTGCACTTGCGGAAAGCGCTTGTAACATGAACGAACATGTTCCAACACTCGTCCACCGAGTACATACCTTCTAGCGTTGGCGGTGTTCTCCAGGATCCAGGGGGGAGTGGAATTTGTTCACCGGGCGTTGGTTGGGGGGGAGCAGGTTGCACTCGCGGTTGCTGGTTGGTTCGAAGCGGCGGAAAATCGCCTGGCCCGAAAGTCGGGGACTTATTTTTCTTACGTCCTGGTTGATTGGAGGTCGATGCATCCTTTCGGATACGCTTGAACTCCTCGCGTTTGGGGCACTGCCTGTCAGAGCCCTGATGAGCACCACCACAGTTGACACACTTGATAACCTCAGGACTGTCATCTGGGCAGTCGGAGGAGGCATGGTCCTTGGTGCAGAAGCTGCAGCGTGGGTTGATGTTGCAATTTCGGGTGCCGTGTCCGAAGTTGAGGCAGCGCTGACACTGCGTTACATCGCGGCGGCTACCACGGTACGACTCCCAACGGATGATGACGTTGAAGAGCGAGCGGATTGCTTGCAACGCATTAAGCGTCACCGTCCCCTTCTTGAAGTGTACCAGGAAAAGGCAATTGTGGTACTTCCTCTGGCTTTCGTTCCTCCTCTTGATCCGAAAGACGGCGATGGGGGCCAGCTTGTACCGGTCTTTAATTTCAGCTTCGATCACCTTCGTATCGAAATTCGGAAGGCCTCGGATGACTACCTTAAATGGCTTGTCGCCCGGGATGTCGTGTGTGAAAAATTCCACTTTGGAATTCTTCAGCGAAGCCAAAGCTTTGTTGTAGTCCGCTTTGGTGTGGAGGATGATTTTCGTGCCAATCCCACACAGCTTGTACTCGGCAGCGACGCCAAGGGATGCCATCTCTTGAGCCAGCTTGTCGAGTGGTACTGACTTCACCACCAGAGGTGGGAGTTTCACTTTCGGACCGGTCTGGCCGCCCGTGGCCAAGTTTTCAACGGACCCGCCGAAATCACTGACGTCACTACCGTTGATTGCTGTAGCGTTGTCCTGGGGACCACTATTCATTGGGGTATGGACACTTCCACGGTCGGATGCGTCTCTCTTCGTCTTTTTGCCGCCGTGGGCAGCGTTAGACTGGGTTGCAGGGTTCGAACCCTGGTTCGAGCCTGTCTTCTTCTTCCGCTTCGACATCACACGCGATGCACCGAAACGACCGAACACGTGAACAAACGCGTAGCTCTATTAATATCACTGGCACTGAGCGAGCGAATCAAACAACCGACTGTACACTGATTAATTTGACGAAACGTTCAGAGACTAATCGCCTCTTGTTACACACTGATAATCACTGTAAATAAACTCGACAGTACCTCTATTTATGCTAAGAGATAAGCATTGCAAGTCCCTCCTACTTGAAGAATTATGCGATCGAACGGCTTGCTATGCCTCGCCCCCATCAGCAATAAAAACTGGGGTTGTATAAACCGTTCTATAGCATAATTTTCCAAGTAGGAGGGACTTTCATAGCTAATCTAAAAGCATAAATAGAGGTACCGTCTGATAATTTATCACATTTATCCTTTTTATCACCACAGAAACACCCCGTTCCCGTTTTCTTATGCAAAATAATGAATGTGCGTTCACAAAACGCACGAAATCCTAAAAAACCACATTAAGATTTTTTTTTTTTAATTCAATCAATAGATTAAAGATGTACCGAGAATTAAATGGAGGGATTTCAAGCTAAAATGTTCTGATCGCGAAATATTGACTATCAATACCGAAATTTCGCATAAATGTCTAACCCATTTTGTGTGGTGTGTCCTGCTGTCTTTCAGTGTTGCCAGAGGGGTTTCAGAAGTTGGGACCGGCCACGTATTGCAAAACACGCTCCGAGGGGGAATTGGTCAAAATGTACGTAATTTATGGATGGCCCTAATTTTACTTCCAAGGCTGTGTCGCAATGGGTGAGTTGAATTTAACTCGTGGTTAAAAGTGACATATGAGTTATCGAATAACCCTGCTATACGAGCGTGGTTATTTCGGACCGACTAGAAGTTAAATTTTGGTAACCGTGGCTGAGTTCTGTTTGAAAACTGATCAATTTCCGGCATTTTCGAACATTGAAAATAACTTACGAAATGTCACGTTTAACCACTAGTTAAATTTAACTCGGCAATTGGTACACAGCCCAAGAAGTATTTCACGATTACTTTTTTGAAGGAACGTATCAGCTTTTGTAAACTACGCATTTGATCGTCGATTTGGCGTAACTGGTAGCTCGCCCAAGCATGCTAGTACTACCATCAGATAGGGGAAAATTTTCCCAACCTGTTAGCGGTGTTAGTATGTGGCGAGCTATTAGTTATGCCAATCCGACGATAAAATGCGTTGTTTACAAAAGCTGATATGTCCTTCCGAAAAGTAATCGAGATTTGTAGAGTTATCATTCAGGCAAGGAGCGCTTGCGCCATCGAGGCGACGCCACTACCAGCAGCCAATGATCTCGACGGGAACGACGCGCAAAGTTCGAGGTGCAAAACTCGAACTCTGCGCGCTTGATAGGAACCGCCTTCCTACTGCTGCTACTGCTGCTACTGCTGCTACTGCTACTGCTGCTACTGCTACTGCTGCTACTGCTGCTACCGCTGCTGCTACCTGCTTACCCGCCGTCCGAAGCGAAAATGAGTTGAGGCACATTAGCAACGCTGTTTTATAACTTTTCTGATTCAAGCAGCACGATGTGCAATCAAATTGTACTTGATTATGAGGACTGGGTTTGGGGAGAACTTTTATTTCATGAAAACAGTGATAAAATTATCACTTGTCCATTTTTTAAACAGTTTTTTATGAAAAATTGAAAAAAAGTTTATTGCAACAGCTTACGAAAGGTATTTCCTATCGATTGGTGTATTCGGATTTTAATTTCATCTATAAATGACAAAGCTTATAGCGTTCACAAAATTACACCTTTTCGTGACGGTCGCAATTTTAGATTTTCAATTTACCCCCAGTACCTTCCCATAAGACGTAGTCTACGTAAAAAAAAAATGCTCGAAGATAAAAAAGTGAAGAATTTTAAAGTATTTGTTCTACGAACTATCCACCCATATGATATAAAAATGTTTAGTCTACGGCATAATGTTCCTTATACTGTTTTAGAAATTTCGTTCAAACATAGTTTTGTGTAGATTCCATAGATTGAGAGATAAAAATCAGAAAAGAGGCCGTTATAGCTAAAATTGACAAGATAACAGAGCCAATAAAAGTTTCAATTAGATTAACAGAACAAAGTTGCATTACTTTTCAATGACGACCGATGACTGTTTGCACTTATGACTGCACTTATAAATTAGATGTATTTGGTGACAATAACTCCAGAAGGCCACACCAATTTTCCTCGGGTTATGCATCATTTCTACGAAAAATGATGCTTAAATTGTAACGACAACCTCCAAACTACTTTGTCTACGAAGATCTTCCAAGATACTTGCTTATAGTATCGAAAATTGTACGTTGGAATATTTATCAATTGTTTTTGTTGCAGCCTTATCCGCCTGTAAAAGTGTATTGTTTTTTTTCCGCTCCCAGACATGCTTTATCAACCATATGAAATATTCAAACCGTTCTTCAATTACATATCAATTGAAACAGTGAGACATCCGTTCTTCTATGTTTACTCGCCATCGCACGTTCTCGAGTCAATCGTCGCATTCAGTATATGTATAATAGGAACAGGAGTTACCTAAACGCCCGCGCCGCATCTGCATGGCTCTTGTTACTTTCTCCTCGTCTGCTTGTTGTTATTTTGATTCCTTCCAACAAACACAGCGGATATTAGTACTGAAAGACTGAAAGCTAGCAGCTCGCTCCCCGAGGGATGGTTCACATATCAAAACAACTTTCAGCAGTGCTGGTGCAGTAGATATGTGCATAATTTGACACTGGCTGCATACACAGGAAAATTGCATCAAGTGTACTTTATTGACTGCCAGCGCTCAATGAAGATTTACGGGTTACCTCTTCTTCGTATGTCGTCCATGAAATACAGCTTCCATACGGAACGATTCCAATTTAGCAGACACAGGCGGCGAAGAGATGTGTTTTGCTCTCTAGTGCTTCACGATGAGGATGCATTGCTTCAAGGTAGGTTGCCTTCTGGGAAATGTTTCCCTATTCCGAGGATTAGATTGACTGCGAAATCAATCTGAAAATCTGTTTATACTTGTTGACAGTCTTACAAAGCAGTTATTAGATTTGTTTTCGTACTTGATTTTTTGCTTTTGCTGTAAGTTGCTATAAGAAAATAATACAGGAATACCCGCTTTGCGCGGTGGGTAGTGCCGTCTACCCACCGCCATTTCTCAATAGTCCAATCAATTGAACTGACTTTTTTAAGTGGCAAGTGGTTGGCCCTAATTACATATAAAAAAATTAGTTCAATTGGTTGAAAGATTGCTGAGAAATGGGGGTGGGTAGACAGAACCACCCATCGTGCAAAACGCTGATCCTTGTGCGATTTTCTTACAGCAACTGACAGCATAAGCCAAGAAACAAGTACGGGAGCAAACCTATTATCGCTTATATTTGTTTTGCCACAAGCATCCCACGGGAAAAATCCATTCCAAATTGCGTGAACCTCAAGTCATGAATTTCAAACAAGTCAATTTTTCGTTAAGGTTCAATTTACTTTGATGCATTTTCGAAAAAATCAAAAGCAGTTTTTTTCGACGCATTATTTCAGATTGCTAAAAGCTCGCGTCATTTTGTGTAGAATAGCAAAAGGAATCGAATAGTGCGAGCATTTTGCAATCTGAACTAATGCGTCGAAAAAAACTGCTCTTGAATTTTTCGAAAAAGCATCAAAGTAAATTGAACCTTAACGAAAGTACACCATGAATAAAAATCATTAAATCGTGAACATTGATCCAAAAAACAAACGTAACGCCTGCGTTAGTTGTTCCGGGCACCAGCAAAGGCAAAAAATGTCATAGAATCGTGAACTCTGCTCTGAAAATCATGATCTAGTTCTGGTAAACGTGACTTATGTTCATGAGTTGTGCTTGATATCGTAAAAATGTCAACCTTAAAATAATTTTCAGCGGCGCCGGTGGTGTAGTGGTAAGCGTGATTACCTCTCACCCCAGCAGGCCTGGGTTCATCTCCAGTCGGC
Organism: Ochlerotatus camptorhynchus; assembly: GCF_037179485.1. Classification (NCBI taxonomy): domain Eukaryota; kingdom Metazoa; phylum Arthropoda; class Insecta; order Diptera; family Culicidae; genus Ochlerotatus; species Ochlerotatus camptorhynchus. The sequence continues at coordinate 27,968 of NW_027041641.1, forward strand.
GCCGCCGGGATGTTCTGAGGCATAACATCTCTGATCAGGGAAGTAAAGCTGTTGGTCCCCGGTTCATGAGTTGATGGGTCGATAGGTAGGGTCCAGGTGTGGAAGCTGCCTCCCTGGCGTCGTCGATAGCATTGGTGCTCAGCACGGAAAACAAGATCGACGGAAAACAAATCAAGAGAATTTTTTCAATATTTTAAATGGAGTGAGGATTTAGAAGGAAAATAACGGAAGACTTGATGCAGGTTTGACACACACCACAAACTGGTGGCAAGCATCTGTCCAGCAGATGGAATGGATACATTTTCAGCTCAACAAATTAACAAAACCTTCGAATTCCATCGGAGAGGCGGGAGCAAAAACACCAGATGCGTTAGGAAATCCTTTTCTTCGAGGCTTACGGTCAGTTTGATGACACGTCCCAGCCACTGGCATTGTGTCGGACCACAATTCTGCTGATATTAGGTTTTGCACCGTCGGGGTTAACCTCAACCTGATGACAGTTCAGTGGTACTGTTTACGTGGACTTAGTCGATTTTTTCTTGGGTAGATTTTCTGGATCATTTTTCAGATTGCAGTGAGCTGTAAACCACACTTTTGCAATGTCCACGAGCAACATCCTTTCACCACGCATTTCCTCAACAATTATCAAGTTAAAATTCGGAAATTTTAAAATATATTTTTTCGAAAAAACGACTAAGTGCTTGTAAACAGTACCACTGAACTGTCAAAAAGGTTCAGCCGTTTAACACTGAGTTCATTTGTGACGTCACGCTGCAGAACCTAATGGCTCAGCTGCATTCACTAATAATCAACACACTAATCTCGACGGATCTGAGCACTCTTTAAGGATAAATTCGCCAATAACTGAAAATGACAGCTGCAGCTTTGCATGTTGAATCCAGAGTCAATGTTATAATAAGAGTCCCGCCAAGAGTGAAGCTAGAAGCATGGTGGGTATATAAATGGTGATACAGCTTTGTCACTATATAGGCGAGGAGGTCACGGGGGAGAAAAGTGCGGTTTTAGAGCAAATTGTAAACAAACTCGGTCGCTGTCCCATACAAAAATCCAACATGGCTGAATCATGAATTTGACACATTAGAACACCTATTTGTAGTCACCTTGGCTAGAAGTACCAATCGAACTGTCAAGCGGGGTACCAAACAAGCTAAGTACACTCAAAAAATTCCACACGTTTGATCGAAGTGTTTAAACACTTGATTTTTTAAATGCACAATCACATTTACTTTAAGTGTATTTCACCTTAGTTCAATGTGTTATACACGTTAATTTCTAGTGTTTCAAACTTTGAAAAGTTGAAAATCTTTCACTATCTATTCAAGTGTATTGCACATTGAATCACACTACTGTTCAAAACAGATGGATTTAAAGTGTTTTGCATTTCAATACGATGTGAATTGCTTGCTCAGAAAGGTAAACATCGAAAACAAGAGTTGTGACTTTATCCTATCAAGCCGCCTCATATATGAGAACAATCGTTACACAGTTAGATCGAACGAAGACTCCGACAGCAGCACACCCCAACAATCCATGATCGAATCCCAAATCAGGCCCATTAAAAAGATATGTGAAAGCTCTGGCCTCTGAAATTTGTTTATATATTTGTCGATTCATTTTTAGAGTCGGTAAAGTAGAAATCGATAAAGTAGAATATTGTAGAATATTGAACTATGATGTGCAAGCTATTGATATCACCATATGAGGCCCATAGAATCCAAGTGTGTTACAATTCAAATCCATAGTGTTCAGGCACAGACAAACAGACGTAACTCTTCATTGTGTATCTTCGTTCATGCATTTAACGGTTGATTTGAATATTATCAGTTCCGCGAACTACTCGCCGCAGCGCTGGCATCGGATCACTTTGACGTTTCTATATATTCTATAAAACTTTTATGCAATATTGTTTACGAGTTAGCGAGCAAGCTTGTTTTCCGCGAGAAGCCAGAGAGATGTCGTTACTGAGGTTATATGTTTTGAGATACTACACGGATAGAAATCTCCTTATACCTTTTGGCAAATTTCTATTGCTGATTATTCATAAAATGTATAAGTCAACTAATAAGCAGACGCCTTGCAAAAAGTTAATGAAGATCATGTGTCAAATGAAATGTATAAACGGTCACACATACCTTTTATGCATTATTATAGGACCTATATGGTATGTCTTATGGAATGTATAAGGCTGTTGTTTTGGCAAAAATGTATAAGTGAAACATATGAATAAAATAATTGATTTTCGTTTCGTGTATGTTTTCAAGAACAAGTTTTTCTAAGAGTTACGTCTGTTTGTCTGTGGTTCAGGCATGGTTCATAGCATAAGATTCACACATGAAATGGATGTGTTTCACAATAAGCGCAAAATTAAGTGTGAGACACATGATGATGACGTGGGCAATTTTTTGAGTGTTAATTAAAGATTATTGTTCGTACAGCCAATGAAGTACAAGTATTGCATTCATTATTGACAATATTTTAGTAATTTTAGATGAAAAACATTTTTTCGATTTATTTAGTGCATTGTGGTACTTATAAGCTATACCAAGCACTTGTTTGAACATTTTGCAGGTTCTATAATTGTTTTTGTCTCCCAGAAGATCCGTTATCGACATGAAATTTTCACTTCTAAATGAAAGTCATCCGATGCTAACCCAAAAAATCTGGTTGCCGTTTACTCTGACGAAAAATAAACAAACACAGTGCTGCTTGTTCGAAACATTTTCTCTTGGCGGGACTCTTATTATAACATCGACTCTGGTTGAATCGTGTTCATAATTTCAGGAAAGAAAATCACACTTATAGGTTCATGGATTTCGAAATCATGATTTTATTTTCTGTTTCCTGTAGCGTTACGGAACCGTTGGTCGCGCTGAATAGGCATGAACTAAGTTCATGGATTTGGGATTTATTTGTTTCTTGAATTCAAATGAACTAGCAGTTCAGGTTATCGTGATTTTTTGTTCGGGTTTCTTTGCGTGCAGCAGGAAGGATCGTCGTAATCGCCCATTTCCGTTCTATCGATCAGAAAAGATCAATAATATCAATGATTTCACCATGCACAAATCAATAATAGGTTTGCTCCGATGCGTTAGTTCATTAGCTACAACATAAATCCTGTAAGAGCGAATTGTATGAATATTTACGCTCATTGTTCTCAAAACAAAAGAAGCGCTAGATCCCCTTTTTCTACGTTTATCCGTAGGACGAAGAAAATCTAATGGCGTTTCAATGCGTTACGACCAAGTCCCCGGCAAGGTGACAAGGTGCGATAAAGGCTTGCCATATGAATAAACAAAAGTTTACTTTCCTGTGTTTCTCTGTTATTGTGTTCTTGTGTATTCTTCTGACATGCAAGACTTCTGAAATTAAAATGAAAATACGCATTAATCACCACAAATATTTCAACGTTGGAAGATATTACGAACGACTTGAAAATAGAATCCTACTGAGCATCTGCAACATTCATCAACATGTTTTTTTGAAACTATCAGGACTTAGTTTTAAGCAGGATTCAGTAAACAATCATCACAATATCTTGATAAAATTGTGCACTGATTTTTATTTGAAACTTCGGCTTGAGAAATAGGTCAAAAAGGGTTTGGTCAAGGTCAAAGGTTTGGAAACCTTAAGAATTCTATCCGCAAAACTTACAAAATTGATTATATTTCGCGGTGAGTTGCAGTTTTGCTGAGTGATGAAGAATATTTTGTAGATCCATTTAAAATTGAAGAAATACATAAAATTAAATAAACTAATTCAAATAAGGGTCTCACAAAAATATTCATAAAGAGCTTCTAAAACGAAAAGGTAAAGGGATTATTTTTTGTTACACCTGTCCGTACCATTAACGTTATTCCCACCAAACTTGAAGCCTCAAGAAGCAGATTAGTCCATAAATTTATATGTTATATTATTTTGTTACACAGTTATGGGCATAGTGACAATAACAACACAAATACCATGAAGAACTCTGACAAATGTAGTGATCATATAAGTTAATCAGAATTTTCTAGAATATCAGCTAAAATTGAGCTCTGATGATTTTTGCACATGAGTAATGGTCGCAGATCCGTCGTAGCAAGATATTTAAAATTTAGTCAAATTGAATAATTTAACACATATTTAGCTTAAATGCATTTAAGGCCTTCGAGTACACCGTTGTACCAAAGAGGTAACTCTAAGACCAGAAGGTCCCGAAGAAACGTGCTCAACTTTTTGGTTCAGCTCTGGTACTCTCTTTGGTCCCAAGCTAAAATATGCACCCCTCAAAACATAGGGAAATCCACGAACCCCTCATTTTATCGGTCAAACTTTTATAGCGAATCAAAACAAACATAGTGCAGTACTAGAATTTCGACTAGAATAGAGTACGTTAATCGATGTACTTGGGACCGAGAGGCTAGTCAATTGTGAGCCAAATTAAAATCGTTAGTTTTGACCGGTTGGTTGTACTATCGTTGTACTAACGTTGTACCAACAATCAATACGAAACTAACGATTTTAAATTGGCTCACCACTTTAGTAGCCTATTGGTCCCAAGCAAACGATTAACGTACCTTATTCTAGTTGAAATTCTATTACTATGTTTGTTTTGATTCGCTATGAAAGTTTGACAGATAACATCAGGGGTGTGTGGATTCATGCAGAACATGCAGGGGTGAGTGAAATAGCTTGGGACTGCTTGGGACCGTTGTTCTGGTACTGAGTGAGCCAAAAATAATAATGATTTTCTTCGGGACCCAGTGGTCTTAGAGTTACCTCTATGGTTGTACCCTTTTATGCTACATTGTACATTTTGCAGTACTAGCTGCATATAATTAGTTCACTCTTACTCGCTGCAAAACCATTCTTTCTTTGTTTATCCTTGACGATAATAGTAATAGCGTTGAAAACACCGAAAGTATCCTTGTTCTATTCTCATTTGTTCTAATTAATTTGATGACAATCATATATTTTCGTTTTACAAATCATATGTTTAAGCTTTTGGTTCTGTACTGCTCAAAAGCGTACGGTATACAAAATTAAAAAAAAGTATCATAAAGTAATAATGTATTGAACATACTACTGAGAATCAAGGCGAAAATTTTAACTGGCATCACTGGAGTTCCTATGTAGTTAACGACGCGAGTGCGGTTTGGTGAGCGTTGTCGCGAGCGATGAATTTTAAAGTTTAATTTGGTTTACTGTACTTCATTACCGCATTCGCCCTTTTCAGATAACACTTCTGAAATTTGTGAGTTTGACAGAACCACCAGCACCAAATTTTTAGGGGTACACAGGCAATATACTGGAGCTGTCAAGTTGCCCCCGAGGTTGTTAGGACGGAATTGAACCTCGTAGAACGAATTTAGAATCAAGAAGCAGTAATAGATTTTAAACAATATCTCAACAAATTGTGACTCTTTATCAAATCCACGATACGTATGGAAAGGTGAATAAATTTAGAAGTCATCTTTGACAGAAATATTCCATTTTTTGTTTAAACTCGTTCAGAAAAGAGAGGTAAAGCGCGGGTTGTGCTTAGTAGGACGGAAATTAGACCAAAAACCCTATTTTCGGTTACCTGCACGTCGAAATTTTTCATTTTTAAAATTTTGATGGCTAATGACGGCAAATAGTGTGAAGTTTCATCCCACAAAACAGAATATTGAAATTCGTCAAAAATACTACCTTGGCTACTTTTTCAAAAATTCCTAAAATAAAGTAGTATCAAAGGCACATTTTGAGTTGTACCTAGGTTGCCCATATACATGTGCAATTTTGTTGTCCTTTAGCATGTTTTTTTTTCATGCAATATGGTCACAACTCGAAAAAGTAAATCCATTTTTGCATGACAAAGGGACACACCTCAAATAAAAAGAAGCAATGGTTGGACTGTTTATTTTAGTATCGGAAATTTGATAGAATGAATGAAACACACTCGATTCAGTCCAATGGAAGCGAAAAAGATTCATAAATTTGAAACTTAACAGAAGGTTTTTGATTCCAAATTTTCAAACGTTGATTGTGAAAATTCGCAGATTTTGACTAGTGCCAGTATTGCACGAAACCGACGATATGATACAACTTTTCACCGAGCTGAGTTGATTAACTACCTAACGTGGAAATCCCTCCATTGACGATTGGAACTAATGAAAACTCTTTCTCGAAACTTCGTCTTTTGAAAACAGCAGCATGACTTCGTTTTCGATTAACACTCGGGTCAGGAGTAAGGATTAACTTAATTGCAAGTGGAATACATTGATCTTTCTTGATGCCCCCATTCAGTTGTTCTAATATTCGAAACTAGATAATGTACTTTCCAAGTCTAAATCCCTCGATCCGATCCAATCATGACTTCAGCAGACGAAGGGGGCGTATCGCATGTCGTGTTCAGTGTGGGTATACACACATTTATTTTTCAAATTCTGTGCCCACAGCCGAAAAGCACTCTTATCGAGATTTCCAATTAAGATTAATATTTACGATTGGGTTCACGCAGTGTTGATTAAGAGAATATGAGTCCAAGCAAGAAGATGTTGCGGATGGTCCAACGAACTTCTAAGCGGCGGCACAACACAGCCATCACGGAGGCAGTGTGTGAGGCAATTTAATTAAAGCCGGACCCTGGTCCACATTTCCGAGCACTACTTCTTGAGATAAGAACTCCTGTATTTGTGTGTATAAAGACCAATGATAATGTTCGAAATAAGGCAACTGACGTTGTAGGTACTTTACGACGGAAGTTCAGAAGTCCGTGTACACATATTGGGACGATTCCTTTGTTCTTCGGGCCGGGGGATATGAGAACGATTAATTTATTCAGCTCGAATTGTTGCAGTTCCGCTGTGGGAGTTGTGGACAACTAATTTACTTCAAGACGACGACGACAACGACGACAACGACGACAACGCTGACAGTTAACATATTTAGTGTGACAGTTTGGCAAATAAGTGAAACCATCTACTGGACACAAAATGTGTGTCGGCATGAGTAATTACATCGATCGCGTGTCGGACTTGATGGCAGTTGTTAGTAATCCAATTAATGACAGTGGTTGAAATTGAATTTGCATATTTCAAATTGATAGTGGGAATAACAATAGAATTACGCACGCAAGACTGTACTACTTGTTGATAGAAAGCAAATTTTAGACTGGCTGTAATTAATATAAGACGAACTGATTTGAACTGGTAAGTCAAACTTTCGTACTTGTGTTTGATTGTAGCTTGCTATTGATGGGCCATTATTTATCAATAGTATGGTTACGATAATATCATTGATCATAATTTTAAACATCGTAAACTTCTAAACCTCAGTGATAAATTAATTCAACGCCTTTGGCAAACTTTCCCGCACGTGACAAGTTATGAGAAAGTGTAAACGTGAAATGCACCATTACTCTGGAGGAGATTATCTAACGTCATCAACGTCATGCATGGTGAGTGTGATGTTTGGCCGTAACAATTTCAGCATCACAATCCCATAGCCATTCGGGCGTTGTTCAGGAGAACATTAATGGCCCAAGTCGCGTGCGCTCGCACCTTGTTTACTAAATGCCAATTGCACGGTAGGGATGGTCGGGAAAATTGTTTATTTCACCACTATTTGCTTTTACTCAATGTGTTTTTCACCAAATAATATCTTCCAAACAATCAGGAAATTCTGATTCTACCAGCCAACATGACATCTCTACATTCTCAAACAAACCGTTTGATGCTTAGTTCGTACACAAACACGGAAAAGACCTCCCATGCTGTGTGCTAATAACCTACCGAAATGGCGGCCCACCCCTCCATTGGGTGCAGGACGTCGTTTCAGTCAAATTGGTGTACCGCAGTTTTATGATGATGTGCCTCCACAGCCAATCCCACCCATCCATGTCGCAGCTGCTGCAGCATCCCGACATCATCCCCCATCCGTCATCTGCGACTGTACGACTTCGACCGAGACGTCAGTGTGTTTAGATCGCGCACAACCGAATTCGACCTTCCGCACCTGCTTAGTAACCTACCACCCCGTTCGGGGAGACATGTGTATGAGGATGACTCCAGCAACGATTTGTATACTCTATCGCTCGCATCAGCGCAATTTCAATCGTGCGGAGAGTTTCATTCAGAAATAAAAGTCCGTGTAGGTATACATATATAATGGTGAGTAAGCATCAAAACATAGACACAATTTTAACGGCATGGATGGTCATTAAACCGGTAGTCATCCACCGCAAAATCGGTAAACAAAAATCGAAAATCTGAATGTCGGATCAGCGAGCTCGGGCTGACGTTATGATTTACACTCTAGCGATACAACTTGGAGGGTGCAGAGCAGAACAGTGGTCAAGTAAACAAATACGATGGGGTGGTGGTGGCGGTGGTGGCTGGTTTTCAAGAGTCTGCTATGAATGATGGATGACGATATTCCAGAAACTATAATTCTGCCTGTATGTGTCTACTTGCAAGATGACTTGAAACGTGTCAATTAAAATTCGAGTTTTCCTTCTCACAACTAACCTAGCGTTATTTTATATACGTATCTGTAAAAACAGTATCCAACAAAAATCTATTTCTGAAGATACTCTGCATTGATCACTACCAAAACATCATCGTGACCTTCAGTGTGAAAGGGTTCCATGGTAACCGCAATGAAACGCATGTATTTCAGATGGAGAAATGAAAAACCCATAGTATCTGTTAAAGTATAAAGCGATATGCTTGATAGACGACGATCACGGCAGCTTCCAATTCGATGGGATTTGGATAATGTCTTCAATGTGACTGATCTTCGTCAAAGAGTTTTTGAGAATAGGATAGGCTTCTAAAATCCGCCATTCTGGAAAAGGCTTGATAATGCAAATTTAAAAATTTTGTATGGTGAGGTATAGGATTGAAGTTTTCAAATGTTCAAAAGCTCTCAATTTGTTTTATTTTTTAAAATAATTCTACGGGAGAGGAAAACTCAAAGGCTACTCAATAGACGTATTGTACTTAATGTTCAAAGTTAATATTTGAAATTAAATATTTTATCAAAGTGGTTCTAATGGACAGATTTAGAATTATCTCCTTTTGCTGGAGGCGACTCCGGCGTAGTGGTTAACATCCATTCCTCTCACGCCAAAGTCACGATTTCAAATCACGCCCGGACAAGTCACGAATGACCCAAGAGTGTTAAAGTGACTGTAATAAAAAAAATCCCACAGTAACACTAAATTAGTACTTAATTTGAAAACTATAAGTGTTTTAAAACTTCTTACGTTTTGAAATCTGAATCATCAAGCCTTTTTTCAAGATGGCGTATTTAAGAGGCTTAGTAAGTATTTTTACATTAATTTAAACAACATGGTAGGGCACGCAGAGTACTTAGTTCTGGAGTGTTGGTGTGGTTGTCGATGGCAAGCAGTTCAATGTACAGAGTGGTAATTCCCAGTGACTTGCACTTCTCAGTGACGTTTGACATAAGGGTTTAGGGCGAAACTTCATGACCCTTCATCCGATTTTGTATCTTAACAGCAATCATTGGCCATTGTTGCCCAAACAGTTTCAAGAAAATAATAAATAAAATTCAGTAGCATGAATTCTAACATCGATAGAAGCATCTTTTTGCATAGCAACTCAAGTTTTTACTATTCCGGAATATCGAATTATAGGGGAAATTGCTCTAATGTTGGCCTATGGATCTAACATTGGGCCCATCGCAAAAAATCTGCTATTGATCAATTTTATCTAGATGAACGCATCATTGGGACGGTACTAATGGATATTTTTGGTTGCTATTGAAAATTTAGTGGATTGCTGAATTTATGTATGGGCCCAAATAAGCGACACTTAGGCCGACATTACATACATTTCCCCTATATCGAAAAGCTTAAATCATCGCCTAGAAAAATCTTTTTTTATGGAAAATATAAATAATAATAAAACTACTTTTGGATAAACCGGCAACAGGAGTAGCTATTCATATGTCCGACCATATGATTATGCTGATGTTTACAAACAAACAATACACTGTAGCTGCGCGTGACTTTCATTTAGTGAAGATATCCTTCCACCAGTCGCGTCAAAAAGTACACGGCGAATAATTTCAGTTATAGTTCTTGAACTATACCAGATTGAACGATTCAGTCTTCAGCAAAGTTGATCAGCTGGAAAATATCCGTCCGGCAGTGAAGAGTTTAGTTCAGAATTGATTCAAGATCTTTCGAGTTGTACTGATCTCAGATTTTTTTTAAAATGATCAATATTTTTGCACTTTAACTATTTTGTTTGTATTACTTCTGCGTGAAGTTAACGATTTACATAGTTGTAGATACTAAGCGTCAAATATTAGACTTAAAGTGGTAATTTTATACGATAGATGGAAAAGATGAAAGTATAGAGTTGATCTCTAACGGAACTATCAACTCTATACTTTCATCTCCTACATCTATCGTATAAAATTACCACTTTAAGTCTGTTATTTGACGCTTCATCTTCAACTAAACAATATTTTGGATTTATAGGAATGCTTCCTTCTTTTAAACATGAAACTAATGCGTTCCAAATTTATTTTAACTGCATATTGATTCATGATTAAAATTCGGCGAAATGACCCATGCGGTGTAATGACCCATTTGGTGAAATGTCCTTCGGCGATACGTCCTTTGGCGAAATGACACAGCCCCGTAATAATAACGAAGGAACGTGACAAAACCGAAGTTTCTTGTCATCATAGATAAGACCATTTTGATAAAATGTTGATTTTGATTTATCTGATGCCGTTAATCCGACTTGGGTTCCTGCCTAGGACAAAGTTGTTTCACTGAACTAGATTCTTCTAACACCGAACTATTTATTTTGGCCTAGATTCTTTGTTAGTAAGTAAAATTTATTCTCTAATTGCTCTTTTACACCTTTGCTCGTTATGTCGTTAACTTACTAAATGCCCAACAAGCAAGTTTGCATGTTGAGTTGATCAACAGCTGAATAAATTATTTTTTGCTGTAGAAGCTTATTTTTGCCTGAATAAGCTTTTTTCAACATTCATTGCTTGTTGTTTGGAGCGTTCAAACATATATAAATTAGATTTACATTATTAGATGAACAGTACTGGATATAAAAAGATAATACATCGTGATTTCTGAATGTTCGGCTCCTGTTTGATGACGTATTCAAAAATGTATCATCATTTAGCCAAATTTTGACTACCATTTACAAATAGGAGAAATGGATGTAATGTCGGCCTAAATTCCATTAATTTGGGCCTATACATAAATTCAGCAATTGACTAAATTTTCAATAGCGACTAAATTATCCATTAGTACAGTCCGAATGACGCGTTCAACTAGATAAAATTGATAAATAGCAGATTTTCAGCGATGGACCTAATCTTAGATCCATAGGCCAACATTAGAGCCATTTCCTCTACTGTTATTTTCTTCCGAGGGGTGTGACCCTATCTAAAATGCAGGGAAGGTTTTGCTTAGATAGAAAGTTAGGTTAGTTTAATAGATAGATGGAGATTGTTGAAAATTTTGTTTCAATTTCATGCAAAAAGATAGAATTTGATGAGAGTAGATTGATTTAGATGTGTATAACGAAAAATAGATATTTTGTAGACTGATTCTATTTTCTATCTATTTTTTTCTTGACGTCAATAAACTAAATTAGCTCAAATTTACATCATTTGTAGTCAAAACATTATTCTTAAAAATCGATTCAATATTTTTTAATTCATTCACCACGATCAAAGCTACAACGGTTTTATTTGTTTTTCGCTGTCTATGAAAAGTGACTAATTTTCAAATTCAGGAGCTTTAATTTTTCATTTTGTAACCAATAGTTTCAACTTGCTCCTCAAAGAATAAACACATTGGTGCCATTTAACGCCCATTTTAAGATCAGACGTCATTGGCATAGAATACAGAACAACGTAGTTTTATTACCATATATTTTAAGGATTTTTTAAAACAAATTAACAATTGTATCATTTTTCTTTGTGACTGAAATTTAGATATTTTAGATTAGTGTATGAATGATATTTTTTTTACCTAATGCATGCATCAATGTACAAAGGGGCAGGGAGGATGACGAATGTCCACAGTCCATACAATATGTAATATATTTGTATGGATGACTATTTATGTCCCCCCTGCGGATGGGGTCTGTGGAATGTAGATAGTGCCTAACTGGTCTTGTGGAATGTAGATAGTGCCTAAAATCACATTAGGTAGATGATCTAATCGAGTATATGAATCTGGCTGATAGACTGACAGTTGCTTTGGGTCTGTCCATAAACTGCGCAGATAGTTTTATAGAGAATTTAGAACCACCTTCCCCCGTGAAGTCATTCATTCATATATAATTTAAATGCTTGCCAACCGCTGAATAATGACCATTGATATTTACTAAATATTTGGAATCTTAGAACCAAAAAATAATAGACAACGGATTTGCCTGTATCCAAACGTATTTTTTTCTTGAACATCTAAGGCCATCCTCACGGTATCCATTTTGATTAATGATTTTTTTTTTATTTGAATGTCATTGACTTAGCTCACTCGGTTAAGCCACAGCTATAAAACAAGACCATGCTAGGTGGTTGTGTTCGATTTTCAGTCATGTTTATGAATTTTTGGGTTGGAAAAATTGTGGAAGTGCTCAAAGAAACATGGCGTAAATTCCCAGAGGGTTCGTAACACAGCCAAACATAAGTGGTGTTAAATATTTTGTTGAGTAGATATGATTTGATGATGTTGTATTATATGACAGGGATTAATCATGAATTTTCACAATGTAAACCCATTACCTGGATCATCAGAAAACTATTGTAAGGTATCAATTGACTCTATTCATGTTTCCACTGCCACCATAAATAAAAATATCCGAAGTAGTTTTACGATGGTCCTACCCATAATGTTTTGAGTGTCATTGGTCATATTTCATGAAGATATGATTTGATATTTCACTTGTCATAACCACGAGAGACAATCATTTCGACCATATGGAACAACAGGCCAGCGCCGGTGGTGTAGTGGTAAGCGTGACTGTTTGCTCACCCCAATGGGTCTGGGTTCGATCCCAGCCGAGGTCGGTGGGATTTTTATGAGGCATAAAAATCTCTGGTCACGTCTTCCTTCGGAAGGGAAGTAAAGCCATTGGTCCTGGCCCATGTGTGTTTGAATGGGTACGATATCCTACGCAGGTGCGGCAGCTGTCTTCCCGCACATATTCGATTGCCGTCAATGGATGGCAATCGATGTCTGTCGGTGATTGGCACTAGATTGCGGAACAGAGACCGATGTGAAATAAAGGAATAAAGAAGAATGAAGATATGGAACAAAAATCTGGAATATACAGAGTCGTTTCTAAAGTGCCTATGAGAGATGCTTTGACCATGTGGAACCATGATCCGAAGTATCCGGAACCAGTTCTACGGAGTGCATATGGTTCTATGGACATCGTTTTGTGAGCCGTTGATCGTATTTCGTCGAGTAGATGTTATTCGATATGTCGCTTGATATGGTTATGAGAGATATCAAATGTGACCATATGGTACCATAATCCGGAATATCCAGAACCGGTTCTATCGTGGCCGTATGATTCTATCGTTGTCGTTTTAAGTTCCATTTGTCATATTTCATCGAGTAGATGTGATTTGATATGTCGCTTGATATGGTTATGATAGATAATAAATTCGACCATATGGAACCATAATCCGGAACATTCGGAACCGATTCCAATGTAGACATGGGTTATTGTATTATTATGATTGTTCTCTATTATTTTCTCAAGTTCCAAGAAAAAAATCAAGGGGTTTTCGCAATGATAAGTAAGATATATATGTTTTTTATTTGTACCAATGCTACCGACGCCAGGGAAGTAGCTCCCACACATGGACCATACATATCGACCCATCAACTCATGGACCGGGGACAACGGCTTTACTTCCCTTCAGAAAAAAGGCGTGAACAGAAATTTTATGCCTCAGAAAATCCAGGCGGCGCCGACTGGGTTTGAACCCAGGCCTTTTGCGGTGAGAGGAAATTACGCTTAACACTGCACCACCGGCGCCGCTAAGTAAGATATATGATAAAGATTGAAAAAAACACCTCCGTGCCAACACCTCCTAGAATATATAATAAACGGGGGGGGGGGGGGGCATGGCATTTCAGAGGTACAAGTTTTTGAAAATAAAAAGTTTGTCCCGGGCTTTTACGGGTTAAACCAAATGATGTACACATACAATAAGCACTGCGATAACACTGACTTTACAATGACAAAAACCAAATTAAATGAATATTTCAATTCTTAGCGTAACGTCAGCTAGTACTAGAATTTTTATTTGTTCTCAAGACATACTAAAATTTATATAACACAGACAAAATTGTAAAAATAGCACTTAAGGCAACAATTGTAAAACGGTCTACACTGATTGACGACAAATAAAATAAAAATAAGAACTAGCAAGTGGAAGTGGGAGTCTCCACTGGATTGTTCACGAATCTATTTCTCGAATTCCTCCGTGTAGACAGTAGTTCTCCGCACCTGAACGCAAACTAGCTATCAGAAACATTAGCGAGGACTTGTGACACAAGAATTCTGAGGAAACTGTACTCAAGGAACAAGGCGTCCATTATACTGGTGTAATAAGGCACCCAGCGCCCTCCATGCAAATTGTCTCAGAGCAAGAAGAAACGTCCAGAGGACCATATCGGCGATATTAGAAGCCGATGGGGAAAAGCGGTAATGCTCACACCGTATGAAAATTCATGTAAATTTCTGCGATATATAGCGTACACGTTATTAACGCTAGATTTAGCATAATTTTATATATACAGTAGTGACCCGATTTTGTCAGCCCCTTCGGACATCAGACTTTTATCTTTCAATAATTTAACACAACCGTAATTCCACATATTTCTCATTCATCTTTAAGATGTATATTCAAAGTATACTTTGGTGTAATAAGATCACT
>NW_027041643.1:0-30005 GCF_037179485.1 Ochlerotatus camptorhynchus
CATTTCGATGCCAGCCTACAAAAAAAAAATAATCGAAAAATAAAAAAAGGCAAAAAAAAAATCTTGAATTTTTTTCCCTATTTCGGTGCCAGCCACACAAAAAATCATCGAAAAATAAAAAAAATTGAATTTTTTTTTTTCATTTTCGATGCCAGCCACAAAAAAAATCATCGAAAAATAAAAAAATGGAAATAAAAAATTTAAAATTTTTTTTTCCATTTTCGATGCCAGCCACAAAAAAAAATCTTGATTTTTTTTCCCTTTTTTGGTGCCAGCCACACACAAAAATCATCGAAAAATAAAAAAAGGCGAAAAAAAAAATCTTAAATTTGTTTTCCCATTTTCGGTGCCAGCCACACAAAAAAATCATCGAAAAATAAAAAAAAGGCGAAAAAAAAATTCTTAAATTTGTTTTCCCATTTTCGATGCCAGTAATAAAAAAAGGCGAAAAAAAATTTCTTAAATTTTATTTTCCCATTTTCGATGCCAGCCACACCAAAAAATCATCGAAAAATAAAAAAAGGCGAAAAAAATTCTTAAATTTGTCATCCATTTTCGATGCCAGCCACACAAAAAAATCATCGAAAAATAAAAATGGCGAAAAAAAAAATTTTAATTTTTTTTCCATTTTTGATGCCAGCCACACCAAAAAATCATCGAAAAATGAAAAAATGGAAAAAAAAATATTGCTTTTTTTTTCTATTTTCGATGCCAGCCACAAAAAAAAATCATCGAAAAATAAACAAGACAAAAAAAAAAATCTTGATTTTTTTTCCCTTTTTCGGTGCCAGCCACACAAAAAAATCATCGAAAAATAAAAAAAAGGCGAAAAAAAAATTCTTAAATTTGTTTTCCCATTTTTGATGCCAGTAATAAAAAAAGGCGAAAAAAAAATTCTTAAATTTTATTTTCCCATTTTCGATGCCAGCCACACCAAAAAATCATCGAAAAATTAAAAAAGGCGAAACAATTTTTTTTAATTTTTTTTTTCCATTTTCGATGCCAGCCACACCAAAAAATCATCGAAAAATAAAAAAAAGGCGAAAAAAAAAATTCTTAAATTTGTTTTCCCATTTTCGATGCCAGCCACACAAAAATATCATCGAAAAATAAAAAAGGCGAAAAAAATTTTTTTAATTTTTTTTCCATTTTTGATGCCAGCCACAAAAAAAATCATCGAAAAATAAAAAAAGGCGAAAAAAATTCTTAAATTTGTTTTCCCATTTTCGATGCCAGCCACACAAAAAAATCATCGAAAAATAAAAAAGGCGAAAAAAAAATTTTAATTTTTTTTTTCCATTTTCGATGCCAGCCACACAAAAAAATCATCGAAAACTAAAAAAATGAAAAAAAAAATTTAATTTTTTTTTCCATTTTCGATGCCAGCCACAAAAAAAATCATCAAAATATAAAGAACGCAAAAAAAAATTCTTGAATTTTTTTCCCTTTTTCGGTGCCAGCCACACAAAAAAAATCATCGAAAAATAAAAAAATGGATTTTTTTTTCATTTTCGATACCCGCCACAAAAAAAAACATGGAAAAATAAAAAAATGGAAAAAAAAAAAATTAATTTTTTTTTTTCATTTTCGATGCCAGCCACACAAAAAAATCATCGAAAAATAAAAAAAGACAAAAAAAAATTCTTTTCCTTTTTTCGGTGCCAGCCACACAAAAAAATCATCGAAAAATAAAAAAGGCGAAAAAAAAATTCTTAAATTTGTTTTCCCATTTTCGATGCCAGCCACACAAAAAAATCGTCGAAAAATTAAAAAAGGCGAAAAAAAATTTTTTATTTTTTTTTTTCCATTTTCGATGCCAGCTACACCAAAAAATCATTGAAAAATAAAAAAAAGGCGAAAAAAAAAATTTTAATTTTTTTTTTTCCATTTTCGATGCCAGCCACACAAAAAAATCATCGAAAAATAAAAAAATGGAAAAAAAAAATTAATTTTTTTTTTCCATTTTCGATGCCAGCCACAAAAAAAATCATCAGAAAATAAAAGAGGCAAAAAAAAATTCTTGAATTTTTTTCCCTTTTTCGGTGCCAGCCACACAAAAAAAAATTATCGAAAAATAAAAAAATGGAAAAAATAAATTTTAAATTTTTTTTTCCATTTTCGATGCCAGCCACAAAAAAAAATCATCGAAAAATAAAAAAAGACAAAAAAAAAATTCTTTTCCCTTTTTCGGTGCCAGCCACACAAAAAAATCATCGAAAAATAAAAAAGGCGAAACAAAAATTTGAATTTTTTTTTTCCATTTTCGATGCCAGCCACACTAAAAAATCATCGAAAAATAAAAAAATGGAATTTTTTTTTTTTCCATTTCGATGCCAGCCACAAAAAAAAATCATCGAAAAATAAAAAAAAGGCAAAAAAAAATTCTTGAATTTTTTTTCCCTTTTTCGGTGCCAGCCACACAAAAAAATCATCGAAAAATAAAAAAATGGAATTTTTTTTTTTCATTTTCGATGCCAGCCACAAAAAAAAATCATCGAAAAATAAAAAAATGGCAAAAAAAAATTTAAGTTTTTTTTTTTTCTATTTTCGATGCCAGCCACACAAAAAAATCATCAAAAAAAAAATTCTTGATTTTTTTTCCCTTTTTTGGTGCCAGCCACACACAAAAATCATCGAAAAATAAGAAAAGGCGAAAAAAAATTCTTTAATTTGTTTTCCCATTTTCGATGCCAGCCACACAAAAAAATCATCGAAAAATAAAAAAGGCGATAAAAAATTTTTTAATTTTTTTTTCCATTTTCGATGCCAGCCACAAAAAAAAATCATCGAAAAATAAAAAAAGGCGAAAAAAAAATTCTTAAATTTGTTTTCCCATTTTCGATGCCAGCCACACAAAAAAATCATCGAAACATAAAAAATACGAAAAAAAATTTTTAAATTTTTTTTTCCATTTTTGATGCCAGCCACAAAAAAAATCATCGAAAAATAAAAAAATGGAAAAATAAATTTATTTCTTTTTTTTTCTATTTTCTATGCCAGCCACAAAAAAAATCATCGAAAAATAAAAAAAGGCGAAAAAAAAATTCTTAAATTTGTTTTCCCATTTTCGATGCCAACCACACAAAAAAAAATCATCGAAAAATAAAAAAGGCGAAAAAAAATTTTTAATTTTTTTTTCCATTTTCGATGCCAGCCACAAAAAAAAATCATCGAAAAATAAAAAAAGACCAAAAAAAATTCTTAAATTTTATTTTCCCATTTTCAATGCCAGCCACACCAAAAAATCATCGAAAAATAAAAAGAAGGCGAAAAAAATCTTTTAATTTTTTTTTTCCATTTTGGATGCCTGCTACACCAAAAAATCATCGAAAAATAAAAAAGGCGAAAAAAAATTTTTAATTTTTTTTTTCATTTTCGATGCCAGCCACACAAAAAAATCATCGAAAAATAAAAAAAAGGAAAAAAAAAAAATTATTTTTTTTTTTCCATTTCGATGCCAGCCACAAAAAAATCATCGAAAAATAAAAAAGGCAAAAAAAAATTCTTGAATTTTTTTCCCTTTTTCGGTGCCAGCCACACAAAAAAATCATCGAAAAATAAAAAAATGGAAATTTATTTTTTTTTTTCATTTTTGATGCCAGCCACAAAAAAAAATCATCAAAAAATAAAAAAATGGAAAAAAAAAATTATTTTTTTTTTCCATTTTCGATGCCAGCCACAAAAAAAAATCATCGAAAAATAAAAAAGACAAAAAAAAAAATTCTTGATTTTTTTTCCCTTTTTTGGTGCCAGCCACAAAAAAAAATCATCGAAAAATAAAAAAAGACCAAAAAAAATTCTTAAATTTTATTTTCCCATTTTCGATGCCAGCCACACCAAAAAATCATCGAAAAATAAAAAGAAGGTGAAAAAAAAAAATTAATTTTTTTTTCCATTTTTGATGCCTGCCACACCAAAAAATCATCGAAAAATAAAAAAGGCGAAAAAAAATTTTTAATTTTTATTTTCCATTTTCGATGCCAGCCACACAAAAAAAATCATCGAAAAATAAAAAAAAGGAAAAAAAAATTTTAATTTTTTTTTTCCATTTCGATGCCAGCCACAAAAAAAATCATCGAAAAATAAAAAAGGCAAAAAAAAATTCTTGAATTTTTTTCCCTTTTTCGGTGCCAGCCACACAAAAAAAAAATCATCGAAAAATAAAAAAAGTGGAATTATTTTTTTTTTTATTTTTGATGCCAGCCACAAAAAAAATCATCGAAAAATAAAAAAATGGATAAAAAATTTATTTCTTTTTTTTTCCATTTTCGATGCCAGCCACAAAAAAAAATCATCGAAAAATAAAAAAGACAAAAAAAAAATCTTGAATTTTTTTTCCCTTTTTCGGTGCCAGCCACACAAAAAAATCATCGAAAAATAAAAAAAAAGGCGAAAATTTTTTTTTTAAATTTGTTTTCCCATTTTCGATGCCAGCCACACAAAAAAATCATCGAAAAATAAAAAAGGCGAAAAAAAAATTTTAATTTTTTTTTCCATTTTCGATGCCAGCCACAAAAAAAAATCATCGAAAAATAAAAACAGGCGAAAAAAAAAATTCTTAAATTTTATTTTCCCATTTCCGATGCCAGCCACATAAAAAAATCATCGAAAAATAAAAAAAGGCGAAAAAAAATTTTATTTTTTTTTTCCATTTTCGATGCCAGCCACACCAAAAAATCATCGAAAAATAAAAAAAGGCGAAAAAAAAAAATTCTTGAATTTTTTTTCCCTTTTTCGATGCCAGCCACTCAAAAAAAATTATCGAAAAATAAAAAAAAATGGATTTTTTTTTTTCATTTTTGATGCCAGCCACATAAAAATCATCGAAAAATAAAAAAATGGATAAAAAATTTATTTCTTTTTTTTTCCATTTTCGATGCCAGCCACAAAAAAAAATCATCGAAAAATAAAAAAGACAAAAAAAAAATCTTGAATTTTTTTTCCCTTTTTCGGTGCCAGCCACACAAAAAAATCATCGAAAAATAAAAAAAAAGGCGAAAATTTTTTTTTTAATTTGTTTTCCCATTTTCGATGCCAGCCACACAAAAAAATCATCGAAAAATAAAAAAGGCGAAAAAAAAAATTTTAATTTTTTTTTTCCATTTTCGATGCCAGCCACAAAAAAAAATCATCAAAAAATAAAAACAGGCGAAAAAAAAATTTTTAAATTTTATTTTCCCATTTCCGATGCCAGCCACATAAAAAAATCATCGAAAAATAAAAAAAGGCGAAAAAAATTTTTTAATTTTTTTTCCATTTTCGATGCCAGCCACACCAAAAAATCATCGAAAAATAAAAAAAGGCGAAAAAAAAATTTTAATTTTTTTTTCCATTTTCGATGCCAGCCACACAAAAAAAATCATCGAAAAATAAAAAAATGGATTTTTTTTTTTTTTTTTTCCATTTTCGATGCCAGCCACAAAAAAAATCATCGAAAAATAAAAAAGGCAAAAAAAAATTCTTTAATTTGTTTTTCCATTTTTGATGCCAGCCACACAAAAAAATCATCGAAAAATAAAAAAGGCGAAAAAAAAAAATTTAATTTTTTTTTCCATTTTCGATGCCAGCCACAAAAAAAAATCATCGAAAAATAAAAACAGGCGAAAAAAAAAATTCTTAAATTTTATTTTCCCATTTTCGATGCCAGCCACATAAAGAAATCATCGATAAACAAAGGCGAAAAATTTTTTTTTATTTTTTTTCCATTTTCGATGCCAGCCGCACCAAAAAATCATCAAAAAATAAAAAAAGGCGAAAAAAAAATTTTAATTTTTTTTTCCATTTTCGATGCCAGCCACACAAAAAAAATCATCGAAAAATAAAAAAAATGGAAAAAAAAATAAATTATTTTTTTTTCCATTTTCGATGCCAGCCACAAAAAAAATCATCGAAAAATAAAAAATGCAAAAAAAAAATTCTTGAATTTTTTTTCCCTTTTTCGGTGCCAGCTACACAAAAAAATCATCAAAAAATAAAAACAATGGAATTTTTTTTTTTTTTTTTTCATTTTCGATGCCAGCTACAAAAAAAAATCATCGAAAAATAAAAAAAATGGAAAAAAAAATTTTAAATTTTTTTTTTCCATTTTCGATGCCAGCTACAAAAAAAAATCATCGAAAAATAAAACAGACAAAAAAAAAATTCTTGAATTTTTTTCCCTTTTTCGGTGCCAGCCACACAAAAAAATCATCGAAAAATAAAAAAAGGCGAAAAAAAAATTCTTAAATTTGTTTTCCCATTTTCGATGCCAGCAACACAAAAAAATCATCGAAAAATAAAGAAAGCGAAAAAAAAAAATTTAAATTTTTTTTTCCCTTTTCAATGCCCGCCACAAAAAAAAATCATCGAAAAATAAAAAAAGGCGAAAAAAAAATTCTTAAATTTATTTTCCCATTTTCGATGCCAGCCACACCAAAAAATCATCGAAAAATAAAATAAGGCGAAAATTATTTTTTTTAATTTTTTTTTCCATTTTCGATGCCAGCCACACCAAAAATTCATCGAAAAATAAAAAAAAGGCGAAAAAAATTTTTTAATTTTTTTTTAACATTTTCGATGCAAGCCACAAAAAAAATCATCGAAAAATAAAAAAGGCAAAAAAAAATTCGAAATCGAAAAATAAAATAAGGCGAAAATTATTTTTTTTAATTTTTTTTTTCCATTTTCGATGCCAGCCACACCAAAAATTCATCGAAAAATAAAAAAAAAGGCGAAAAAAAAAATTTATTTATTTTTTCCATTTTCGATGCCAGCCACACAAAAAAATCATCAAAAAATAAAAAAATGGATTTTTTTTTTTTTCATTTTTGATGCCAGCCACACAAAAAAATCATCGAAAAATATAAAAATGGTAAAAAAAAATTAAAATTTTTTTTTCCATTTTCGATGCCAGCCACAAAAAAAATCATCGAAAAATAAAAAAGACAAAAAAAAAATTCTTGATTTTTTTTCCCTTTTTCGGTGCCAGCCACAAAAAAAAATCATCGAAAAATAAAAAAAATGGAAAAAAAAAATTAAATTTTTTTTTCCATTTTCGATGCCAGCCACACCAAAAAATCATCGAAAAATAAAAAAGACAAAAAAAAAATCTTGAATTTTTTTCCCTTTTTCGATGCCAGCCACACAAAAAAATCATCGAAAAAAAAGGCTAAAATTTTTTTTAAATTTTTCTTTCCCATTTTCGATGCCAGTCACACAAAAAAATCATCGAAAAATAAAAAAGGCGAAAAAAACTTCTTAATTTTTTTTCCATTTCGATGCCAGCCACACCAAAAAATCATCGAAAAACAATAAAGGCGAAAAAAAAAAAATTAATTTTTTTTTTTCATTTTCGATGCCAGCCACAAAAAAAATCATCGGAAAATAAAAAAGCCAAAAAAAATTCTTGAATTTTTTTCCCTTTTTCGGTGCCAGCCACACAAAAAAATCATCGAAAAATAAAAAAAAAAAGAAAAAAAAATTCTTAAATTTGTTTTCCCATTTTCGATGCCAGCCACACAAAAAAATCATCGAAAAATAAAAAAGGCGAAAAAAAACATTTTTAATTTTTTTTCCATTTTTGATGCAAGCCACAAAAAAAAAATCATCGAAAAATAAAAAAAAAGGCTAAAAAAAAAATTCTTAAATTTTTTTTTCACATTTTCGATGCCAGCCACACAAAAAAATCATCGAAAAATTAAAAAAGGCGAAAAATTTTTTTTAATTTTTTTTTTCCATTTTCGATGCCAGCCACACCAAAAAATCATCGAAAAATAAAAAAAAAGGCGAAAAATTTTTTTTTAATTTTTTTTCCATTTTCGATGCCAGCCACACAAAAAAATCATTGAAAAATAAAAATATGGAAAAAAAATTTAATTTTTTTTTCCATTTTCGATGCCAGCCACAAAAAAATCATCAAAAAATAAAGAAGGCAAAAAAAAATTCTTGATTTTTTTTCCCCTTTTTCGGTGCCAGCCACAAAAAAAAAATCATCGAAAAATAAAAAAATGGAATTTTTTTTTTTCATTTTCGATGCCAGCCACAAAAAAAAATCATCGAAAAAAAAAAATGTAAAAAATAAATTTTAAATTTTTTTTTTCCATTTTCGATGCCAGCCACAAAAAAAAATCATCGAAAAATAAAAAAAGACAAAAAAAAAATTCTTTTCCTTTTTTCGGTGCCAGCCACACAAAAAAAATTATCGAAAAATAAAAAAAAGGCGAAAAAAAATTCTTAAATTTGTTTTCCCATTTTCGATGCCAGCCACACAAAAAAATCATCGAAAAATAAAAATCCCATTTTCGATGCCAGCCACACAAAAAAATCATCGAAAAATAATAAGAAGGTGAAAAAAAAAATTTAATTTTTTTTTCCATTTTTGATGCCTGCCACACCAAAAAATCATCGAAAAATAAAAAAGGCGAAAAAAAAATTTTAATTTTTATTTTCCATTTTCGATGCCAGCCACACAAAAAAAATCATCGAAAAATAAAAAAAGGCGGAAAAAAAATTTTAATTTTTTTTTTCCATTTCGATGCCAGCCACAAAAAAAATCATCGAAAAATAAAAAAGGCAAAAAAAAATTCTTGAATTTTTTTCCCTTTTTCGGTGCCAGCCACAAAACAAATCATCGAAAAATAAAAAAATGGATTTTTTTTTTTTTCATTTTCGATGCCAGCCACAAAAAAAAATCATCGAAAAATAAAAAAATGGAAAAAAAAAATTTAAAATTTTTTTTTTCTATTTTGATGCCAGCCACAAAAAAATCATCAAAAAATAAAAAAGGCAAAAAAAAAATTCTTGAATTTTTTTCCCTTTTTCGGTGCCAGCCACACAAAAAAAAAATCATCGAAAAATAAAAAAATGGAATTATTTTTTTTTTTATTTTTGATGCCAGCCACAAAAAAAATCATCGAAAAATTAAAAAATGGAAAAAAAATTATTTCTTTTTTTTCCATTTTCGATGCCAGCCACAAAAAAATCATCGAAAAATAAAAAAGACAAAAAAAAAAAAGTTCTTGATTTTTTTCCCTTTTTTGGTGCCAGCCACACACAAAAATCATCGAAAAATTAAAAAAGGCGAAAAAAAAATTCTTAAATTTGTTTTCCCATTTTCGATGCCAGCCACACAAAAAAATCATCGAAAAATAAAAAAGGCGAAAAAAAAAATTCTTGAATTTTTTTCCCTTTTTCGATGCCAGCCACTCAAAAAAAATCATCGAAAAATAAAAATAAATGGATTTTTTTTTTTCATTTTTGATGCCAGCCACAAAAAAAATCATCGAAAAATAAAAAAATGGATAAAAAATTTATTTCTTTTTTTTTCCATTTTCGATGCCAGCCACAAAAAAAAATCATCGAAAAATAAAAAAGACAAAAAAAAAATCTTGAATTTTTTTTCCCTTTTTCGGTGCCAGCCACACAAAAAAATCATCAAAAAATAAAAAAAAGGCGAAATTTTTTTTTTTAAATTTGTTTTCCCATTTTCGATGCCAGCCACACAAAAAAATCATCGAAAAATAAAAAAGGCGAAAAAAAAAATTTTAATTTTTTTTTTTCCATTTTCGATGCCAGCCACAAAAAAAAATCATCGAAAAATAAAAACAGGCGAAAAAAAAAATTCTTAAATTTTATTTTCCCATTTCCGATGCCAGCCACATAAAAAAATCATCGAAAAATAAAAAAGGCGAAATAAAATTTTAATTTTTTTTCCATTTTCGGTGCCAGCCACACCAAAAAATCATTGAAAAATAAAAAAAGGCGAAAAAAAAATTTTAATTTTTTTTTTCCATTTTCGATGCCAGCCACACAAAAAAAATCATCGAAAAATAAAAAAATGGATTTTTTTTTTTTTCCATTTTCGATGCCAGCCACAAAAAAAATCATCGAAAAATAAAAAAGGCAAAAAAAAATTCTTAAATTTATTTTCCCATTTTCGATGCCAGCCACACCAAAAAATCATCGAAAAATAAAATAAGGCGAAAATTATTTTTTTTAATTTTTTTTTCCATTTTCGATGCCAGCCACACCAAAAATTCATCGAAAAATAAAAAAAAGGCGAAAAAAATTTTTTAATTTTTTTTTAACATTTTCGATGCAAGCCACAAAAAAAATCATCGAAAAATAAAAAAGGCAAAAAAAAATTCGAAATCGAAAAATAAAATAAGGCGAAAATTATTTTTTTTAATTTTTTTTTTCCATTTTCGATGCCAGCCACACCAAAAATTCATCGAAAAATAAAAAAAAAGGCGAAAAAAAAAATTTATTTATTTTTTCCATTTTCGATGCCAGCCACACAAAAAAATCATCAAAAAATAAAAAAATGGATTTTTTTTTTTTTCATTTTTGATGCCAGCCACACAAAAAAATCATCGAAAAATATAAAAATGGTAAAAAAAAATTAAAATTTTTTTTTCCATTTTCGATGCCAGCCACAAAAAAAATCATCGAAAAATAAAAAAGACAAAAAAAAAATTCTTGATTTTTTTTCCCTTTTTCGGTGCCAGCCACAAAAAAAAATCATCGAAAAATAAAAAAAATGGAAAAAAAAAATTAAATTTTTTTTTCCATTTTCGATGCCAGCCACACCAAAAAATCATCGAAAAATAAAAAAGACAAAAAAAAAATCTTGAATTTTTTTCCCTTTTTCGATGCCAGCCACACAAAAAAATCATCGAAAAAAAAGGCTAAAATTTTTTTTAAATTTTTCTTTCCCATTTTCGATGCCAGTCACACAAAAAAATCATCGAAAAATAAAAAAGGCGAAAAAAACTTCTTAATTTTTTTTCCATTTCGATGCCAGCCACACCAAAAAATCATCGAAAAACAATAAAGGCGAAAAAAAAAAAATTAATTTTTTTTTTTCATTTTCGATGCCAGCCACAAAAAAAATCATCGGAAAATAAAAAAGCCAAAAAAAATTCTTGAATTTTTTTCCCTTTTTCGGTGCCAGCCACACAAAAAAATCATCGAAAAATAAAAAAAAAAAGAAAAAAAAATTCTTAAATTTGTTTTCCCATTTTCGATGCCAGCCACACAAAAAAATCATCGAAAAATAAAAAAGGCGAAAAAAAACATTTTTAATTTTTTTTCCATTTTTGATGCAAGCCACAAAAAAAAAATCATCGAAAAATAAAAAAAAAGGCTAAAAAAAAAATTCTTAAATTTTTTTTTCACATTTTCGATGCCAGCCACACAAAAAAATCATCGAAAAATTAAAAAAGGCGAAAAATTTTTTTTAATTTTTTTTTTCCATTTTCGATGCCAGCCACACCAAAAAATCATCGAAAAATAAAAAAAAAGGCGAAAAATTTTTTTTTAATTTTTTTTCCATTTTCGATGCCAGCCACACAAAAAAATCATTGAAAAATAAAAATATGGAAAAAAAATTTAATTTTTTTTTCCATTTTCGATGCCAGCCACAAAAAAATCATCAAAAAATAAAGAAGGCAAAAAAAAATTCTTGATTTTTTTTCCCCTTTTTCGGTGCCAGCCACAAAAAAAAAATCATCGAAAAATAAAAAAATGGAATTTTTTTTTTTCATTTTCGATGCCAGCCACAAAAAAAAATCATCGAAAAAAAAAAATGTAAAAAATAAATTTTAAATTTTTTTTTTCCATTTTCGATGCCAGCCACAAAAAAAAATCATCGAAAAATAAAAAAAGACAAAAAAAAAATTCTTTTCCTTTTTTCGGTGCCAGCCACACAAAAAAAATTATCGAAAAATAAAAAAAAGGCGAAAAAAAATTCTTAAATTTGTTTTCCCATTTTCGATGCCAGCCACACAAAAAAATCATCGAAAAATAAAAATCCCATTTTCGATGCCAGCCACACAAAAAAATCATCGAAAAATAATAAGAAGGTGAAAAAAAAAATTTAATTTTTTTTTCCATTTTTGATGCCTGCCACACCAAAAAATCATCGAAAAATAAAAAAGGCGAAAAAAAAATTTTAATTTTTATTTTCCATTTTCGATGCCAGCCACACAAAAAAAATCATCGAAAAATAAAAAAAGGCGGAAAAAAAATTTTAATTTTTTTTTTCCATTTCGATGCCAGCCACAAAAAAAATCATCGAAAAATAAAAAAGGCAAAAAAAAATTCTTGAATTTTTTTCCCTTTTTCGGTGCCAGCCACAAAACAAATCATCGAAAAATAAAAAAATGGATTTTTTTTTTTTTCATTTTCGATGCCAGCCACAAAAAAAAATCATCGAAAAATAAAAAAATGGAAAAAAAAAATTTAAAATTTTTTTTTTCTATTTTGATGCCAGCCACAAAAAAATCATCAAAAAATAAAAAAGGCAAAAAAAAAATTCTTGAATTTTTTTCCCTTTTTCGGTGCCAGCCACACAAAAAAAAAATCATCGAAAAATAAAAAAATGGAATTATTTTTTTTTTTATTTTTGATGCCAGCCACAAAAAAAATCATCGAAAAATTAAAAAATGGAAAAAAAATTATTTCTTTTTTTTCCATTTTCGATGCCAGCCACAAAAAAATCATCGAAAAATAAAAAAGACAAAAAAAAAAAAGTTCTTGATTTTTTTCCCTTTTTTGGTGCCAGCCACACACAAAAATCATCGAAAAATTAAAAAAGGCGAAAAAAAAATTCTTAAATTTGTTTTCCCATTTTCGATGCCAGCCACACAAAAAAATCATCGAAAAATAAAAAAGGCGAAAAAAAAAATTCTTGAATTTTTTTCCCTTTTTCGATGCCAGCCACTCAAAAAAAATCATCGAAAAATAAAAATAAATGGATTTTTTTTTTTCATTTTTGATGCCAGCCACAAAAAAAATCATCGAAAAATAAAAAAATGGATAAAAAATTTATTTCTTTTTTTTTCCATTTTCGATGCCAGCCACAAAAAAAAATCATCGAAAAATAAAAAAGACAAAAAAAAAATCTTGAATTTTTTTTCCCTTTTTCGGTGCCAGCCACACAAAAAAATCATCAAAAAATAAAAAAAAGGCGAAATTTTTTTTTTTAAATTTGTTTTCCCATTTTCGATGCCAGCCACACAAAAAAATCATCGAAAAATAAAAAAGGCGAAAAAAAAAATTTTAATTTTTTTTTTTCCATTTTCGATGCCAGCCACAAAAAAAAATCATCGAAAAATAAAAACAGGCGAAAAAAAAAATTCTTAAATTTTATTTTCCCATTTCCGATGCCAGCCACATAAAAAAATCATCGAAAAATAAAAAAGGCGAAATAAAATTTTAATTTTTTTTCCATTTTCGGTGCCAGCCACACCAAAAAATCATTGAAAAATAAAAAAAGGCGAAAAAAAAATTTTAATTTTTTTTTTCCATTTTCGATGCCAGCCACACAAAAAAAATCATCGAAAAATAAAAAAATGGATTTTTTTTTTTTTCCATTTTCGATGCCAGCCACAAAAAAAATCATCGAAAAATAAAAAAGGCAAAAAAAAATTCTTTAATTTGTTTTTCCATTTTTGATGCCAGCCACACAAAAAAATCATCGAAAAATAAAAAAGGCGAAAAAAAAAATTTAATTTTTTTTTCCATTTTCGATGCCAGCCACAAAAAAAATCATCGAAAAATAAAAACAGGCGAAAAAAAAAATTCTTAAATTTTATTTTCCCATTTTCGATGCCAGCCACATAAAAAAATCATCGATAAACAAAGGCGAAAATTTTTTTTTATTTTTTTTCCATTTTCGATGCCAGCCGCACCAAAAAATCATCGAAAAATAAAAAAAGGCGAAAAAAAAATTTTAATTTTTTTTTTCCATTTTCGATGCCAGCTACACAAAAAAAATCATCGAAAAATAAAAAAAATGGAAAAAAAAATAAATTTTTTTTTTTCCATTTTTGATGCCAGCCACAAAAAAAAATCATCGAAAAATAAAATATGCAAAAAAAAAATTCTTGAATTTTTTTTCCCTTTTTCGGTGCCAGCTACACAAAAAAATCATCGAAAAATAAAAAAATGGAAAAAAAAATTTTAAATTTTTTTTTTTTCCATTTTCGATGCCAGCTACAAAAAAAAATCATCGAAAAATAAAAAAGACAAAAAAAAAATTCTTGAATTTTTTTCCCTTTTTCGGTGCCAGCCACACAAAAAAATCATCGAAAAATAAAAAAAGGCGAAAAAAAAATTCTTAAATTTGTTTTCCCATTTTCGATGCCAGCCACACAAAAAAATCATCGAAAAATAAAGAAAGCGAAAAAAAAAATTTTTAATTTTTTTTTCCCTTTTCAATGCCAGCCACAAAAAAAATCATCGAAAAATAAAAAAAAGCGAAAAAAAAATTCTTAAATTTATTTTCCCATTTTCGATGCCAGCCACACCAAAAAATCATCGAAAAATAAAATAAGGCGAAAATTATTTTTTTAATTTTTTTTTTCCATTTTCGATGCCAGCCACACCAAAAATTCATCGAAAAATAAAAAAAAAGGCGAAAAAATTTTTTTAATTTTTTTTTAACATTTTCGATGCCAGCCACAAAAAAAATCATCGAAAAATAAAAAAGGCAAAAAAAAATTCGAAATCGAAAAATAAAATAAGGCGAAAATTATTTTTTTTAATTTTTTTTTTCCATTTTCGATGCCAGCCACACCAAAAATTCATCGAAAAATAAAAAAAAAGGCGAAAAAAAAATTTATTTATTTTTTCCATTTTCGATGCCAGCCACACAAAAAAATCATCAAAAAAAAAAAATGGATTTTTTTTTTTTTATTTTTGATGCCAGCCACACAAAAAAATCATCGAAAAATAAAAAAATGGTAAAAAAATTTAAAATTTTTTTTTCCATTTTCGATGCCAGCCACAAAAAAAATCATCGAAAAATAAAAAAGACAAAAAAAAAATTCTTGATTTTTTTTCCCTTTTTCGGTGCCAGCCACAAAAAAAAAATCATTGAAAAATAAAAAAATGGAAAAAAAAAAATTAAATTTTTTTTTTTCCATTTTCGATGCCAGCCACACCAAAAAATCATCGAAAAATAAAAAAGACAAAAAAAAAATCTTGAATTTTTTTCCCTTTTTCGATGCCAGCCACACAAAAAAATCATCGAAAAAAAAGGCGAAATTTTTTTTAAATTTTTCTTTCCCATTTTCGATGCCAGTCACACAAAAAAATCATCGAAAAATAAAAAAGACAAAAAAAAAAATCTTAATTTTTTTTTCCATTTCGATGCCAGCCACACCAAAAAATCATCGAAAAATAATAAAGGCGAAAAAAAAAATTTAATTTTTTTTTTCAATTTTCGATGCCAACCACAAAAAAAAATCATCGAAAAATAAAAAAAGACAAAAAAAAATTCTTTTCTCTTTTTCGGTGCCAGCCACACAAAAAAATCATCGAAAAATAAAAAAAAAGGCGAAAAAAAAATTCTTAAATTTGTTTTCCCATTTTTGCTGCCAGCCACACAAAAAAATCATCGAAAAATAAAAAAGGCGAAATAAAATTTTTTAATTTTTTTTTTCCATTTTCGATGCCAGCCACAAAAAAAATCATCGAAAATTAAAAAAATGGAAAAAAAAAAATTTTAAATTTTTTTTTTCCATTTTCGATGCCAGCCACACCAAAAAATCATCGAAAAATAAAAAAGACAAAAAAAAACTCTTGAATTTTTTTCCCTTTTTCGATGCCAGCCACACAAAAAAATCATCGAAAAATAAAAAAGGCGAAAAAAAAATTTTTAATTTTTTTTTTCCATTTTTGATGCCAGCCACAAAAAAAATCATCGAAAAATAAAAAAAGGCGAAAAAAATTCTTAAATTTGCTATCCATTTTCGATGCCAGCCACACAAAAAAAGCATCGAAAAATAAAAATGGCGAAAACAAAAATTTTAATTTTTTTTTCCATTTTTGATGCCAGCCACAAAAAAAATCATCGAAAAATAAAAAAATGGAAAAAAAAAATATTGCTTTTTTTTCTATTTTCGATGCCAGCCACAAAAAAAAAATCATCGAAAAATAAACAAGACAAAAAAAAAATCTTGATTTTTTTTCCCTTTTTCGGTGCCAGCCACACAAAAAAATCATCGAAAAATAAAAAAAAGGCGAAAAAAAAATTCTTAAATTTGTTTTCCCATTTTCGATGCCAGTAATAAAAAAAGGCGAAAAAAAATTTCTTAAATTTTATTTTCCCATTTTCGATGCCAGCCACACCAAAAAATCATCAAAAAATAAAAAGAAGGTGAAAAAAAAATTTAATTTTTTTTTCCATTTTTGATGCCTGCCACACCAAAAAATCATCGAAAAATAAAAAAGGCGAAAAAAAATTTTTAATTTTTATTTTCCATTTTCGATGCCAGCCACACAAAAAAAATCATCGAAAAATAAAAAAGAGGAAAAAAAAATTTTAATTTTTTTTTTCCATTTCGATGCCAGCCACAAAAAAAATCATCGAAAAATAAAAAAGGCAAAAAAAAATTCTTGAATTTTTTGCCCTTTTTCGGTGCCAGCCACACAAAAAAAAATCATCGAAAAATAAAAAAAGTGGAATTATTTTTTTTTTATTTTTGATGCCAGCCACAAAAAAAATCATCGAAAAATAAAAAAATGGAAAAAAAAGATTTATTTCTTTTTTTCCATTTTCGATGCCAGCCACAAAAAAATCATCGAAAAATAAAAAAGACAAAAAAAAATTCTTGAATTTTTTTCCCTTTTTCGATGCCAGCCACTCAAAAAAAATCATCGAAAAATAAAAATAAATGGATTTTTTTTTTTCATTTTTGATGCCAGCCACAAAAAAAATCATCGAAAAATAAAAAAGGCAAAAAAAAAATTCTTGAATTTTTTTCCCTTTTTCGGTGCCAGCCACACAAAAAAAAATCATCGAAAAATAAAAAAAGTGGAATTATTTTTTTTTTTATTTTTGATGCCAGCCACAAAAAAAATCATCGAAAAATAAAAAAATGGAAAAAAAAGATTTATTTCTTTTTTTTTCATTTTCGATGCCAGCCACAAAAAAAAATCATCGAAAAATAAAAAACAGGCAAAAAAAAATTCTTGAATTTTTTTTCCCTTTTTCGGTGCCAGCCATACAAAAAAATCATCGAAAAATAAAAAAATGGAAATTTTTTTTTTTTCATTTTCGATGCCAGCCACAAAAAAAAATCATCGAAAAATAAAAAAATGGCAAAAATAAATTTAAGTTTTTTTTTTTTCTATTTTCGATGCCAGCCACACAAAAAAATCATCAAAAAAAAAAATTCTTGATTTTTTTTCCCTTTTTTGGTGCCAGCCACACACAAAAATCATCGAAAAATAAGAAAAGGCGAAAAAAAATTCTTTAATTTGTTTTCCCATTTTCGATGCCAGCCACACAAAAAAATCATCGAAAAATAAAAAAGGCGATAAAAAATTTTTTAATTTTTTTTTCCATTTTCGATGCCAGCCACAAAAAAAAATCATCGAAAAATAAAAAAAGGCGAAAAAAAAATTCTTAAATTTGTTTTCCCATTTTCGATGCCAGCCACACAAAAAAATCATCGAAACATAAAAAATACGAAAAAAAAATTTTTAATTTTTTTTTTCCATTTTTGATGCCAGCCACAAAAAAAATCATCGAAAAATAAAAAAATGGAAAAAAAAATTTATTTCTTTTTTTTTCTATTTTCTATGCCAGCCACAAAAAAAATCATCGAAAAATAAAAAAAGGCGAAAAAAAAATTCTTAAATTTGTTTTCCCATTTTCGATGTCAACCACACAAAAAAAAATCATCGAAAAATAAAAAAGGCGAAAAAAAATTTTTAATTTTTTTTTCCATTTTCGATGCCAGCCACAAAAAAAAATCATCGAAAAATAAAAAAAGACCAAAAAAAATTCTTAAATTTTATTTTCCCATTTTCAATGCCAGCCACACCAAAAAATCATCGAAAAATAAAAAGAAGGCGAAAAAAAATTTTTAATTTTTTTTTCCATTTTGGATGCCTGCTACACCAAAAAATCATCGAAAAATAAAAAAGGCGAAAAAAAAATTTTAATTTTTTTTTTTCATTTTTGATGCCAGCCACACAAAAAAATCATCGAAAAATAAAAAAAAGGAAAAAAAAAAAATTAATTTTTTTTTTTCCATTTCGATGCCAGCCACAAAAAAATCATCGAAAAATAAAAAAGGCAAAAAAAAATTCTTGAATTTTTTTCCCTTTTTCGGTGCCAGCCACACAAAAAAATCATCGAAAAATAAAAAAATGGAAATTTTTTTTTTTTTTCATTTTTGATGCCAGCCACAAAAAAAAAATCATCAAAAAATAAAAAAATGGAAAAAAAAAATTTAATTTTTTTTTCCATTTTCGATGCCAGCCACAAAAAAAAAATCATCGAAAAATAAAAAAGTCAAAAAAAAAATTCTTGATTTTTTTTCCCTTTTTTGGTGCCAGCCACAAAAAAAAATCATCGAAAAATAAAAAAAGACCAAAAAAAATTCTTAAATTTTATTTTCCCATTTTCGATGCCAGCCACACCAAAAAATCATCGAAAAATAAAAAGAAGGTGAAAAAAAAATTAATTTTTTTTTCCATTTTTGATGCCTGCCACACCAAAAAATCATCGAAAAATAAAAAAGGCGAAAAAAAATTTTTAATTTTTATTTTCCATTTTCGATGCCAGCCACACAAAAAAATCATCGAAAAATAAAAAAAAGGAAAAAAAAAATTTAATTTTTTTTTTCCATTTCGATGCCAGCCACAAAAAAAATCATCGAAAAATAAAAAAGGCAAGAAAAAATTCTTAAATTTTATTTTCCCATTTCCGATGCCAGCCACATAAAAAAATCATCGAAAAATAAAAAAAGGCGAAAAAAAATTTTAATTTTTTTTCCATTTTCGATGCCAGCCACAAAAAAAATCATCGAAAAATAAAAACAGGCGAAAAAAAAAATTTTTCAATTTTATTTTCCCATTTCCGATGCCAGCCACATAAAAAAATCATCGAAAAATAAAAAAAGGCGAAAAAAAATTTTAATTTTTTTTCCATTTTCGATGCCAGCCACACCAAAAAATCATCGAAAAATAAAAAAAGGCGAAAAAAAAAATTCTTGATTTTTTTTCCCTTTTTCGATGCCAGCCACTCAAAAAAAATCATCGAAAAATAAAAAAAAATGGATTTTTTTTTTCATTTTTGATGCCAGCCACAAAAAAAATCATCGAAAAATAAAAAAATGGATAAAAAATTTATTTCTTTTTTTTTTCCATTTTCGATGCCAGCCACAAAAAAAATCATCGAAAAATAAAAAAGACAAAAAAAAAATCTTGAATTTTTTTCCCTTTTTCGGTGCCAGCCACACAAAAAAATCATCGAAAAATAAAAAAAAAGGCGAAAATTTTTTTTTAAATTTGTTTTCCCATTTTCGATGCCAGCCACACAAAAAAATCATCGAAAAATAAAAAAGGCGAAAAAAAAAATTTTAATTTTTTTTTTCCATTTTCGATGCCAGCCACAAAAAAAATCATCGAAAAATAAAAACAGGCGAAAAAAAAAATTTTTCAATTTTATTTTCCCATTTCCGATGCCAGCCACATAAAAAAATCATCGAAAAATAAAAAAAGGCGAAAAAAAATTTTAATTTTTTTTCCATTTTCGATGCCAGCCACACCAAAAAATCATCGAAAAATAAAAAAAGGCGAAAAAAAAATTTTAATTTTTTTTTCCATTTTCGATGCCAGCCACACAAAAAAAATCATCGAAAAATAAAAAAATGGAATTTTTTTTTTTCATTTTCGATGCCAGCCACAAAAAAAAATCATCGAAAAAAAAAAATGGAAAAAATAAATTTTAATTTTTTTTTTCCATTTTCGATGCCAGCCACACAAAAAAATCATCGAAAAAAAAGGCGAAATTTTTTTTAAAATTTTTCTTTCCCATTTTCGATGCCAGCCACACAAAAAAATCATCGAAAAAAGAGGCGAAAATTTTTTTTAAATTTTTCTTTCCCATTTTCGATGCCAGTCACACAAAAAAATAATCGAAAAATAAAAAAGGCGGAAAAAACTTCTTAATTTTTTTTTCCATTTTCGATGCCAGCCACACAAAAAAATCGTCGAAAAATAAAAAAAAAGGCGAAAAAAAAATTCTTAAATTTGTTTTCCCATTTTCGATGCCAGCCACACAAAAAAATCATCGAAAAATAAAAAAGGCGAAAGAAAAAATTTTAATTTTTTTTTTCCATTTTTGATGCCAGCCACAAAAAAAAATCATCGAAAAATAAAAAAAAGGCGAAACAAAATTTCTTAAATTTTATTTTCCCATTTTCGATGCCAGCCACACAAAAAAATCATCAAAAAATTAAAAAAAGCGAAAAAATTTTTAATTTTTTTTTTCCATTTTCGATGCCAGCCACAAAAAAAATCATCAAAAAATAAAAAAAGGCAAAAAAAAATTCTTGAATTTTTTTTCCCTTTTTCGGTGCCAGCTACACAAAAAAAATCATCGAAAAATAAAAAAATGGAATTTTTTTTTCATTTTCGATGCCAGCCACAAAAAAAAATCATCGAAAAATAAAAAAGGCGAAAAAAATTTTTTTAATTTTTTTTCCATTTTCGATGCCATCTACAAAAAAAATCATCGAAAAATAAAAAAATGGAAAAAAAAACCTTGTAATTTTTTTTTCCATTTTCGATGCCAGCCACAAAAAAAATCATCGAAAAATAAAAAAAGGCGAAAAAAATTCTTAAATTTGTTTTCCCATTTTCGATGCCAGCCACACAAAAAAATCATCGAAAAATAAAAAAGGCGAAAAAAATTTTTTAAATTTTTTTTCCATTTTTGATGCCAGCCACAAAAAAAATCATCGAAAAATAAAAAAAGGCGAAAAAAATTCTTAAATTTGTTTTCCCATTTTCGATGCCAGCCACACAATAAAAATCATCGAAAAATAAAAAAGGCGAAAAAAAAAATTTAATTTTTTTTTCCATTTTCGATGCCAGCCACACAAAAAAATCATCGAAAACTAAAAAAATGAAAAAAAAAATTTAATTTTTTTTTCCATTTTCGATGCCAGCCACAAAAAAAATCATCGAAAAATAAAAAAATGGAAAAAAAAAATTAATTTTTTTTTTCCATTTTCGATGCAGCCACAAAAAAAATCATCAGAAAATAAAAGAGGCAAAAAAAAATTCTTGAATTTTTTTCCCTATTTCGGTGCCAGCCACACAAAAAAAATTATCGAAAAATAAAAAAATGGAAAAAATAAATTTTAAATATTTTTTTCCATTTTCGATGCCAGCCACAAAAAAAAATCATCGAAAAATAAAAAAAGACAAAAAAAAAATTCTTTTCCCTTTTTCGGTGCCAGCCACACAAAAAAATCATCGAAAAATAAAAAAGGCGAAACAAAAATTTGAATTTTTTTTTTTCCATTTTCGATGCCAGCCACACTAAAAAATCATCGAAAAATAAAAAAATGGAATTTTTTTTTTTTCCATTTCGATGCCAGCCACAAAAAAAAAATCATCGAAAAATAAAAAAAAGGCAAAAAAAAATTCTTGAATTTTTTTTCCCTTTTTCGGTGCCAGCCACACAAAAAAATCATCGAAAAATAAAAAAATGGAAATTTTTTTTTTTTCATTTTCGATGCCAGCCACACAAAAAAATCATCGAAAAATAAAAAAATGGCAAAAAAAAATTTAAGTTTTTTTTTTTCTATTTTCGATGCCAGCCACACAAAAAAATCATCAAAAAAAAAAATTCTTGATTTTTTTTCCCTTTTTTGGTGCCAGCGACACACAAAAATCATCGAAAAATAAGAAAAGGTGAAAAAAAATTCTTTAATTTGTTTTCCCATTTTCGATGCCAGCCACACAAAAAAATCATCGAAAAATAAAAAAGGCGATAAAAATTTTTTTAATTTTTTTTTCCATTTTCGATGCCAGCCACAAAAAAAAATCATCGAAAAATAAAAAAAGGCGAAAAAAAAATTCTTAAATTTGTTTTCCCATTTTCGATGCCAGCCACACAAAAAAATCATCGAAACATAAAAAATACGAAAAAAAAATTTTTAATTTTTTTTTTCCATTTTTGATGCCAGCCACAAAAAAAATCATCGAAAAATAAAAAAATGGAAAAATAAATTTATTTCTTTTTTTTTCTATTTTCTATGCCAGCCACAAAAAAAATCATCGAAAAATAAAAAAAGGCGAAAAAAAAATTCTTAAATTTGTTTTCCCATTTTCGATGCCAACCACACAAAAAAAAATCATCGAAAAATAAAAAAGGCGAAAAAAATTTTTTAATTTTTTTTTCCATTTTCGATGCCAGCCACACAAAAAAAATCATCGAAAAATAAAAAAAAGGAAAAAAAAAAATTTAATTTTTTTTTTCCATTTCGATGCCAGCCACAAAAAAAATCATCGAAAAATAAAAAAGGCAAACAAAAATTCTTGAATTTTTTTCCCTTTTTCGGTGCCAGCCACACAAAAAAAAATCATCGAAAAATAAAAAAGTGGAATTATTTTTTTTTTATTTTTGATGCCAGCCACAAAAAAAATCATCGAAAAATAAAAAAATGGAAAAAAAAGATTTATTTCTTTTTTTTCCATTTTCGATGCCAGCCACAAAAAAATCATCGAAAAATAAAAAAGACAAAAAAAAAATTCTTGAATTTTTTTCCCTTTTTCGATGCCAGCCACTCAAAAAAAATCATCGAAAAATAAAAAAAATGGATTTTTTTTTTTCATTTTTGATGCCAGCCACAAAAAAAATCATCGAAAAATAAAAAAATGGAAAAAAAATTATTTCTTTTTTTTTTCCATTTTCGATGCCAGCCACAAAAAAAAATCATCGAAAAATAAAAAAAATGGAAAAAAAAAAGTTAAATTTTTTTTTCCATTTTTGATGCCAGCCACACCAAAAAATCATCGAAAAATAAAAAAGACAAAAAAAAAAATCTTGAATTTTTTTCCCTTTTTCGATGCCAGCCACACAAAAAAATCATCGAAAAAAAAGGCGAAATTTTATTTTAAATTTTTCTTTCCCATTTTCGATGC
Source organism: Ochlerotatus camptorhynchus (assembly GCF_037179485.1). Taxonomy (NCBI): domain Eukaryota; kingdom Metazoa; phylum Arthropoda; class Insecta; order Diptera; family Culicidae; genus Ochlerotatus; species Ochlerotatus camptorhynchus. The sequence goes on from NW_027041643.1 coordinate 22,933, forward strand.
CAGTCACACAAAAAAATCATCGAAAAATAAAAAAGACAAAAAAAAAATTCTTAATTTTTTTTTTCCATTTCGATGCCAGCCACACCAAAAAATCATCGAAAAATAATAAAGGCGAAAAAAAAAAATTTTAATTTTTTTTTCAATTTTCGTTGCCAACCACAAAAAAAAATCATCGAAAAATAAAAAAAGACAAAAAAAAAATTCTTTTCCCTTTTTCGGTGCCAGCCACACAAAAAAATCATCGAAAAATAAAAAAAAAAGGCGAAAAAAAAATTCTTAAATTTGTTTTCCCATTTTTGATGCCAGCCACACAAAAAAATCATCGAAAAATAAAAAAGGCGAAATAAAATTTTTTAATTTTTTTTTTTTCCATTTTCGATGCCTGCCACAAAAAAAATCATCGAAAATTAAAAAAATGGAAAAAAAAAAATTTTAAATTTTTTTTTCCATTTTCGATGCCAGCCACACCAAAAAATCATCGAAAAATAAAAAAGACAAAAAAAAAATCTTGAATTTTTTTCCCTTTTTCGATGCCAGCCACACAAAAAAATCATCGAAAAAAAAGGCTAAATTTTTTTTTAAATTTTTCTTTCCCATTTTCGATGCCAGTCACACAAAAAAATCATCGAAAAATAAAAAAGGCGAAAAAAACTTCTTAATTTTTTTTTCCATTTCGATGCCAGCCACACCAAAAAATCATCGAAAAACAATAAAGGCGAAAAAAAAAAATTAATTTTTTTTTTCATTTTCGATGCCAGCCACAAAAAAAATCATCGGAAAATAAAAAAGCCAAAAAAAAATTCTTGAATTTTTTTCCCATTTTCGATGCCAGCCACACAAAAAAATCATCAAAAAATTAAAAAAAGCGAAAAAAATTTTAATTTTTTTTTTCCATTTTCGATGCCAGCCACAAAAAAAATCATCAAAAAATAAAAAAAGGCAAAAAAAAATTCTTGAATTTTTTTTCCCTTTTTCGGTGCCAGCCACACAAAAAAAAATCATCGAAAAATAAAAAAATTGAATTTTTTTTTTCATTTTCGATGCCAGCCACAAAAAAAAATCATCGAAAAAAAAAAATGGAAAAAGTAAATTTTAAATTTTTTTTTTCCATTTTCGATGCCAGCCACAAAAAATCATTGACAAATAAAAAAAGACAAAAAAAAAATTCTTTTCCTTTTTTCGGTGCCAGCCACACAAAAAAATCATCGAAAAATTAAAAAAAAAAGCGAAAAAAAAATTCTTAAATTTGTTTTCCCATTTTCGATGCCAGCCACACAAAAAAATCATCGAAAAATAAAAAAGGCGAAAAAAAAAAATTTAATTTTTTTTCCATTTTTGATGCCAGCCACAAAAAAAAATCATCGAAAAATAAAAAAAAGGCGAAACAAAATTTCTTAAATTTTATTTTCCCATTTTCGATGCCAGCCACACAAAAAAAATCATCGAAAAATAAAAAAAATGGCAAAAAAAAATAAATTTTTTTTTTTCCATTTTCGATGCCAGCTACAAAAAAAAATCATCGAAAAATAAAAAAGACAAAAAAAAAATTCTTGAATTTTTTTCCCTTTTTCGGTGCCAGCCACACAAAAAAATCATCGAAAAATAAAAAAAGGCGAAAAAAAAATTCTTAAATTTGTTTTCCCATTTTCGATGCCAGCCACACAAAAAAATCATCGAAAAATAAAGAAAGCGAAAAAAAAATTTTTAAATTTTTTTTTCCCTTTTCAATGCCAGCCACAAAAAAAAATCATCGAAAAATAAAAAAAGGCGAAAAAAAATTCTTAAATTTATTTTCCCATTTTCGATGCCAGCCACACCAAAAAATCATCAAAAAATAAAATAAGGCGAAAATTATTTTTTTTAATTTTTTTTTTCCATTTTCGATGCCAGCCACACCAAAAATTCATCGAAAAATAAAAAAAGGCGAAAAAAAATTTTTAATTTTTTTTTAACATTTTCGATGCAAGCCACAAAAAAAATCATCGAAAAATAAAAAAGGCAAAAAAAAATTCGAAATCGAAAAATAAAATAAGGCGAAAATTATTTTTTTTAATTTTTTTTTTCCATTTTCGATGCCAGCCACACCAAAAATTCATCGAAAAATAAAAAAAAAGGCGAAAAAAAAATTTATTTATTTTTTTCCATTTTCGATGCCAGCCACACAAAAAAATCATCAAAAAATAAAAAAATGGATTTTTTTTTTTTTCATTTTTGATGCCAGCCACACAAAAAAATCATCAAAAAATAAAAAAATGGTAAAAAAAATTTAAAATTTTTTTTCCATTTTCGATGCCAGCCACAAAAAAAATCATCGAAAAATAAAAAAGACAAAAAAAAATTCTTGATTTTTTTTTTCCCTTTTTCGGTGCCAGCCACAAAAAAAAATCATCGAAAAATAAAAAAAATGGAAAAAAAAAATTAATTTTTTTTTTCCATTTTTGATGCCAGCCACACCAAAAAATCATCGAAAAATAAAAAAAGACAAAAAAAAAAATCTTGAATTTTTTTCTCTTTTTCGATGCCAGCCACACAAAAAAATCATCGAAAAAAAAGGCGAAATTTTTTTTTAAATTTTTCTTTCCCATTTTCGATGCCAGTCACACAAAAAAAATCATCGAAAAATAAAAAAGACAAAAAAAAAATTCTTAATTTTTTTTTCCATTTCGATGCCAGCCACACCAAAAAATCATCGAAAAATAATAAAGGCGAAAAAAAAATTTTTAATTTTTTTTTCAATTTTCGATGCCAACCACAAAAAAAATCATCGAAAAATAAAAAAAGACAAAAAAAAATTCTTTTCCCTTTTTCGGTGCCAGCTACACAAAAAAATCATCGAAAAATAAAAAAAGGCGAAAAAAAAATTCTTAAATTTGTTTTCCCATTTTCGATGCCAGCCACACAAAAAAATCATCGAAAAATAAAAAAGGCGAAAAAATTTTTTTTAATTTTTTTTCCATTTTCGATGCCAGCCACAAAAAAAATCATCGAAAAATAAAAAAAGGCGAAAAAAAATTCTTAAATTTGTTTTCCCATTTTCGATGCCAGCCACACAAAAAAATCATCGAAAAATAAAAAAGGCGAAAAAAAAAATTTTAATTTTTTTTTCCATTTTTGATGCCAGCCACCAAAAAAATCATCGAAAAATAAAAAAATGGAAAAAAAATTTTATTTATTTTTTTTCTATTTTCGATGCCAGCCACAAAAAAAAATCATCGAAAAATAAACAAGACAAAAAAAAAAATCTTGATTTTTTTTTCCCTTTTTCGGTGCCAGCCACACAAAAAAATCATCGAAAAATAAAAAAAGGCGAAAAAAAAATTCTTAAATTTGTTTTCCCATTTTCGATGCCAGTAATAAAAAAAGGCGAAAAAAAATTTCTTAAATTTAATTTTCCCATTTTCGATGCCAGCCACACCAAAAAATCATCGAAAAATTAAAAAAAGCGTAACAATTTTTTTTATTTTTTTTTTTCCATTTTCGATGCCAGCCACAATAAAAAATCATCGAAAAATAAAAACAGGCGAAAAAAAAATTCTTAAATTTTATTTTCCCATTTCCGATGCCAGCCACATAAAAAAATCATCGAAAAATAAAAAAAGGCGAAAATTTTTTTTAATTTTTTTTCCATTTTCGATGCCAGCCACACCAAAAAATCATCGAAAAATAAAAAAGGCGAAAAAAAAATTTTAATTTTTTTTTTCCATTTTCGATGCCAGCCACACAAAAAAAATCATCGAAAAATAAAAAAATGGAAAAAAAAAAAATAATTTTTTTTTCCATTTAAGATGCCAGCCACAAAAAAAAAATCATCGAAAAATAAAAAAGGCAAAAAAAAATTCTTAAATTTGTTTTTCCATTTTTGATGCCAGCCACACAAAAAAATCATCGAAAAATAAAAAAGGCGAAAAAAAAATTTAATTTTTTTTTTCCATTTTCGATGCCAGCCACACAAAAAAAATCATCGAAAAATAAAATAAATGGAGAAAAATAAATTATTTTTTTTTTTCCATTTTCGATGCCAGCCACAAAAAAAATCATCGAAAAATAAAATAGGGAAAAAAAAATTCTTGAATTTTTTTTCCCTTTTTCGGTGCCAGCCACACAAAAAAATCATCGAAAAATAAAAACAATGGAATTTTTTTTTTTTTTTTTCATTTTCGATGCCAGCCACAAAAAAAATCATCGAAAAATAAAAAAAATGGAAAAAAAAATTTTAAAATTTTTTTTTCCATTTTCGATGCCAGCTACAAAAAAAAAATCATCGAAAAATAAAAAAGACAAAAAAAAATTCTTGAATTTGTTTTCCCATTTTCGATGCCAGGCACACAAAAAAATCATCGAAAAATAAAAAAATGGAAAAAAATTTATTTCTTTTTTTTTTCCATTTTCGATGCCAGCCACAAAAAAATCATCGAAAAATAAAAAAAAAAAAAAAAAGAAACCTTGAATTTTTTTTCCCTTTTTCGGTGCCAGCCACACAAAAAAATCATCGAAAAATAAAAAAGGCAAAAAAAAATTCTTGAATTTTTTTTTCCTTTTTTATTTTTCGATGATTTTTTTTGTGGCTGGCATCGAGAATGGAAAAAAAAATTAAAAATTTTTTTTTTCGCTTTTTTTATTTTTCGATGATTTTTTTGTGTGGCTGGCATCGAAAATGGGAAAACAAATTTAAGAATTTTTTTTTCGCCTTTTATTATTTTTCGAAGATTTTTTTGTGTGGCTGGCACCGAAAAAGGGAAAAAAATTCAAGAATTTTTTTTTTTGTCTTTTTTATTTTTCGATGATTTTTTTTTGTAGCTGGCATCGAAAATGGAAAAAAAAATTTTAAAATTTTTTTTTCCATTTTTTTATTTTCCGATGATTTTTTTTTGTGGCTGGCACCGAAAAAGGGAAAAGAATTCAAGGTTTTTTTTTTTTGTCTTTTTAATTTTCGATGTTTTTTTGTGGCTGGCATCGAAAATGGAAAAAAAAAAGAAATAATTTTTTTTCCATTTTTTTATTTTTCGATGATTTTTTTTGTGGCTGGCATCAAAAATGAAAAAAAAAAATCAATTTTTTTTATTTTTCGATGATTTTTTTTGTGTGGCTGGCACCGAAAAAGGGAAAAAAAATTCAAGAATTTTTTTTTGCCTTTTTTATTTTTCGATGATTTTTTTTGTGGCTGGCATCGTGAATGGAAAAAAAAATTAAAAAAATTTTTTTTCGCTTTTTTTATTTTTCGATGATTTTTTTGTGTGGCTGGCATCGAAAATGGGAAAACAAATTTAAGAATTTTTTTTTCGCCTTTTTTTATTTTTCGATGATTTTTTTGTGTGGCTGGCACCGAAAAAGGGAAAAAATGTAAGAATTTTTTTTTGTCTCTTTTATTGTTCGATGATTTTTTTTTGAAGCTGGCATCGAAAATGGAAAAAAAAAAATTTAAAAAATTTTTTTTCCATTTTTTTATTTTTCGATGATTTTTTTTTGTGGCTGGCATCGAAAATGAAAAAAAAAAAAAAAAATTCCATTGTTTTTATTTTTCGATGATTTTTTTGTGTGGATGGCACCGAAAAAGGGAAAAAAAATACAAGAATTTTTTTTTGCCTTTTTTATTTTTCGATGATTTTTTTTGTGGCTGGCATCGAAAATGGAAAAAAAAATAATTTATTTTTTTTCCATTTTTTTTATTTTTTGATGATTTTTTTTGTGTGGCAGGCATCGAAAATGGAAAAAAAAAAGTAAAAATTTTTTTTCGCCTTTTTTTATTTTTCGATGATTTTTTTCATGTGGCTGGCATCGAAAATGGGAAAATAAAATTTAAGAATTTTTTTTTTCACCTGTTTTTATTTTTCGATGATTTTTTTTTGTGGCTGGCATCGAAAATGGAAAAAAAAAATTAAATTTTTTTTCGCCTTTCTTATTTTTCGATGATTTTTTTGTGTGGCTGGCATCAAAAATGGAAAAACAAATTTAAGGATTTTTTTTTTGCCTCTTTTATTTTTCGATGATTTTTTTTGTGGCTGGCATCTAAAATGGGAAATTTTTTTTTTTTTTTTTCCATTTTTTTATTTTTCGATGATTTTTTTTTGTGTGGCTGGCATCGAAAATGGAAAAAAAAAATTAAAAAAATTTTTTCGCCTTTTTTTATTTTTCGATGATTTTTTGGTGTGGCTGGCATCGAAAATGGATAAAAAATTAAAAAAAATTTTCGCCTTTTTTTATTTTTCGATGATTTTTTTATGTGGCTGGCATCGGAAATGGGAAAATAAAATTTAAGAATTTTTTTTCGCCTGTTTTTATTTCTTGATGATTTTTTTTTGTGGCTGGCATCGAAAATGGAAAAAAAAAATCAATTTTTTTTATTTTTCGATGATTTTTTTTGTGTGGCTGGCACCGAAAAAGGGAAAAAAAAATTCAAGAATTTTTTTTGCGTTTTTTATTTTTTGATGATTTTTTTTGTGGCTGGCATCGAAAATGGAAAAAAAAAATTAAATTTTTTTTTTTCTATTTTTTATTTTTCGATGATTTTTTTGTGTGGCTGGCATCGAAAATGGAAAAAAAAATTAAAAAAATTGTTACGCCTTTTTTAATTTTTCGATGATTTTTTGGTGTGGCTGGCATCGAAAATGGGAAAATAAAATTTAAGAAGTTTTTTTTCGCCTTTTTTTATTACTGGCATCGAAAATGGGAAAACAAATTTAAGAATTTTTTTTTTCGCCTTTTTTTTATTTTTCGATGATTTTTTTTGTGTGGCTGGCACCGAAAAAGGGAAAAAAAAATCAAGAATTTTTTTTTGCCTTTTTTATTTTTCGATGATTTTTTTTGTGGCTGGCATCGAGAATGGAAAAAAAAATAATTTATTTTTTTTCCATTTTTTTTATTTTTCGATGATTTTTTTTGTGTGGCAGGCATCAAAAATGGAAGAAAAAAATTAAAATTTTTTTTTCGCCTTTTTTTATTTTTCGATGATTTTTTGGTGTGGCTGGCATCGAAAATGGAAAAAAAATTTAAAAAAATTTTCGCCTTTTTTTATTTTTCGATGATTTTTTTATGTGGCTGGCATCGGAAATGGGAAAATAAAATTTAAGAATTTT
>NW_027041644.1:0-19781 GCF_037179485.1 Ochlerotatus camptorhynchus
CTTAAGATAATTCGACAAAATCACTGATATAATGATTTACTACAGCCGTTAATTTTTTTCCTCGCTAGAAGTCATTTGAAGTTGATGCAGAAGTCCTCTGTTGCCAAGTTAAAAGAAAGGGAATCTTTCGAAAACCGTGATGCGAGTTCAACTGTTTTTCTCTTGGCGTGACTCATTATACACCGACTCTACCTTTTACCATTTATACCAAACATACCCAAGATTCATATATTGAAAGGTGTGTACACTTCTGTTGGTGCTTATGTATAGAGTGTCTTTAGGAAAGATGAGAAAATCTTATTTATTTTTTAGATTATATGCTTGTTTTGAGTTCTTCTTCTTCTTCTTCGAATTTAAACTTATTGCTTATTGCATATAAGCTTATTGCATGCTCTGAGCTTATGTCGTTTTCGTTTTTGCGGTGCAGCACTGGTGTAGTGTAAGCAGGAATAAGCACGAGTCTTTGACAGCTCAGATCACTTCCTACCCACAGATTTCATCAATGCTTCCTGCAAAAGCAAAGGGTAAGTAAAATGCTAATTGTGGAGTGAGACGATCACATAAAAGAAAAACTGTATTTATGATTGTTTTGCTAATTCTAGTACGATTATCATAATTCCGTACACTTTGATATTCAAAAACACAATTAGAATAAGACATATCCAAAGTTTAACGATAGGAAATATTATCATCAGCGGGTATTTATTTGCATCATGTTCCAATGTATTGTTCTGCAAACAATTAACACTCTAAGACTTCATTTACCCCCGTTGCGATAAAAGGGAAAGAAGTGCCGAAGCTGACATTCCCCCTAATTTAAAAATATCCAATCTTTCATTCATCCTGAATTCTCAAAACTATATTCAATACACATGCAGATCGCTCTACCTATAGGATTAGAAAATATCTTGGGTTGTGAGAGGATATGTCGAAGGAATGGCAGGGAAACTCTCTTTACTCCAATTGCATTTCTCATGGCCGTGTGCGTTTGTGTTAAAAAGCAAAACATCTTCCGTCTTTTACTTTTTATGCGTAAAAACCGTCGTCCAGAAAAAGTGAAATCATAATGCATTTCGTCGTAGAAAAAAATCGTTCCATTCACGACGGATGACCCCATTGTTTACGATTTATGAGAGGGAAAGCGAATACGAGCTTATCAGTCATGTAGCATATAGTAACATGCCGTCTCTTTTGTTCTTTCAGTCCTCCTGGTAGCAGTTAGTGGGACACTACACTCGATATAGGCAACTCAGTGGCGCCTTGTCGCAGTTCTCACTTATATCAATATATGTTATAATTTTGATATTCTTCGCATATCTTTTAGCTCTCATTTTTGTTCTGTTAGCCATCAACTACATCAAAATGAAATCAATTTGAGTTATCAGGAATAATGAAAACAACATAATTCTTGTTTTTATTTTGTTCTCACCCTCTGCTCGGGAGCCTATCAAATTTCCATCGACAATTAATCATGTTATGGTGTTTTTGACAGCATTCACAACCAGAGAACCAACCGCTTTCGGATGCATATGGAGCTGGTAGTAAACGATTTGAGATTGTATGGAGATTTACAATATTAATTGAATATTTCCAATATAAGCATGTATGTTAAATACAAGAAAAGTGCCCGAGCACATTAAAATGGTACAAATACAAGTACTCGTAAACATTTTACTTGCATTGAAAATGTATTTCGTAAGAAATTGCGGATTTTCTGATATTCTCCATACTGCAAAAATGATTTTACCAGCACAGGCGGGGCGACATCTCTCGACTTTTCGGTGTAACTACCACACAAATGATGTAATTAATTGTATTCATCTATATTAAAAATATCAAATAGTAATGAACTCGTGCACTTTTTTGCATTTAAAACTGCTTATCAGGAAGATAATGAATAGAAACTAAAATCTCCATACATTTTCAAACGGCTTCATATCACTCTTATAAATAAGTACGGACGATATCACAAATCTAGAGATGAACTAGCCTAAGACTAAAAATCTCTTAAATAAAGAATTAAAAAAAAAAAAAAAGATATCACAAATGGCGCAATTATATCCCGTATGGTTAGTACGATAGCCCGAATAGGTGGTTAAGCACTTTTTATGGTTATTTTGTATGCACTGTATTTGTAAAACAACAAAACATGATTAATTAAGAAAAAAATCGTCAATACAGAAAATACAGATTTTTTAATAGAGTGGATACAGATTTTTTATAAAACCACCTGGCAGCTCTGATGTGCACTGCGAAATGAAAATAGAAAGGAATAGCAAAAATTACATGAAAAGCATGAGCTCAGTTTCAGATGAAACCGTTTGTTCTGAGTTACCTATCTGTTCTGTGATGCAGTGCTTGAGCTTGATTGGACTGAATGACCGGAAGATGGCAGCGGTAATGAAAGTGCTAGCAACGCAAAAATATATAATTTGATGGAATATTAGCTGAAGGGAAAATGTTTGGAAAGAGCTTTTTGAGCTAAACATTTTGTGGATGGATTCCGGGTAATTTTTCGGGTGTATGCGTTTCATCATCGCGATCAAGATTGAATATGTTTGCTCCTATCTTCTATCGCTAATTGACTTCCGTGCTTCAGGTAGTATATTATTTACGTCAGCGATCCCTGATGCAGCCGGGATTTCATCGTACTCTGTATGGTTATAACCAGCCTATATCTCCAGTAGTTCCTTTGTTTGCATCGGTTGAATCCGCGTTCGATTTTGGTATATTGACGCCTCAATTTGTAAATAGAATAAGAAGATTGAACATAATTTAGATATTCATTATGTTTTGTCAACTGATTTACTAGATTACCTAGTCAGAAACTGGTCACTTTCTCGGAACATGCCAAGATGTAGCCAGTGTGGTCCTGATCACACAAAATGGCTACAATTGAACTGGGTTTTGAATGCTCATGTCATTTGATTATGCGTCACATAATGGATTTTATTCGTTTCATGTCGGATTTAGTCTCAGATGGCTCATACAAACCGGAAAATGTTCCGGCCACATCTACATACATTGTTTACACACTTGGTTTTTTTGCCGAGATTGACACCGCCGACTAGCTCGGCATTTTATTTGACTGGAACTCAATGAAAACTTGCCGAGATTCATCTAACAAACCAAAATTTTACTGATGTCGTTTTCGTTTTTGCGGTGTAGCTACACCGGCGCTACACCAACAATCAATACGAAACTAACGATTTTAAATTGGCTCACTACTTAACTAGCCTATTGGTCCCAAGCAAACGATTAACGTACCCCATACTAGCATAGAGGTAACTCTAAGACAAGTAGGTCCCAAAGAAACGTGCTCAATTTTTTGGCTCACCTCTGGTACTATCTTCGGTCCCAAGCTTGTCGAATCACCCCTCGAAACATAGGAAAAACCAATAACCTCTCATTTTATCTGTCAAACTTTCATAGCGAATCAAAACAAACATTGCGTAGTACTAGAATTTCGACTAGAATAGGGTACGTTAATCGTTTGCTTGGGACCAATAGGCTACTAAAGTGGTGAGCCAATTTAAAATCGTTAGTTTCGTATTGATTGTTGATACTAGTCGAAATTCTAGTACTACGCAATGTTTGTTTTGATTAGCTATGAAAGTTTGACAGATAAAATGAGGGGTTATTGGTTTTTCTTATGTTTCGAGGGGTGAATCGATTAGCTTGGGACCGAAGAGAGTACCAGAGCTGAGCCAAAAAGTTGAGCACATTATTTCGGGACCTTCTAGTCTTAGAGTTACCTCTATGGCTACACTGCCGTAAACCGGAATATTTTAGGGTGTAGATTGCACCTTTGTTTACAAACAAATGATGTTGAGCTGTCAAAAACTGCCGCAAAAACGAAAATGACATGAGATCTCAACTAACAAATAGAATTTTTGCTGAGATATCAGTAAAAATAATTGCCAAGCTGGTCGATACTGGAGGGGGACGTGCTGTCAAATCCGCCTGCTGATCATTCTTGTATGAAATTGGTTCCAAACATAAACACATGTATCACTGATAAAATTTCAAATATTGTTTTTATGTGTCCCACACATGAATTTTTGCAATGTGATCAACAAATGATATCTATGTGTCGGACGCATACTTAATATGTGTACAGATAAAAGCCATGTGTAACCATAGAGGTAACTCTAAGACAAGTAGGTCCCGGAAAAACGTGCTCCACTTTTTGGCTCAGCTCTGGTACTATCTTCGGTCCCAAGCTAGTCGAATCACCCCTCGAAACATAGGAAAATCCACTAACCCCTCATTTTATCTGTCAAACTTTCATAGCGAATCAAAACAAACATTGTGTAGTAGTAGAATTTCGACTACAATGGGATACGTTAAACGTTTGCTTGGGACCAATAGCCTAGTCAAGTAGTGAGCCAATTTAAAATCGTTAGTTTCGTATTGATTGTTGGTGTAACCGCATATACTATTAACACAAATGAAGTGACAGACGACTAACTAGCGAAGAAATCTATTTAAATAATGTGGTTCACTGTAATAGAATTTTCTTGGAAGCTTGTGCTATCATCCACCAGATGGGTTAGTTTTAAATTTTAAATTGGCTCACCACTTTAGTAGCCTATTGGTCCCAAGCAAACGATTAACGTACCCTATTCTAGTTGAAATTCTATTACTACACTATGTTTGTTTTGATTCGCTATGAAAGTTTGACAGATAACATCAGGGGTGTGTGGATTCATGCAGAACATGCAGGGGTGAGTGAAATAGCTTGGGACTGCTTGGGACCGTTGTTCTGGTACTGAGTGAGCCAAAAATAATAATGATTTTCTTCGGGACCCAGTGGTCTTAGAGTTACCTCTATGCTACTACCATAGAGGTAACTCTAAGACCACTGGGTCCCGAAGAAAATCATTATTATTTTTGGCTCACTCAGTACCAGAACAACGGTCCCAAGCAGTCCCAAGCTATTTCACTCACCCCTGCATGTTCTGCATGAATCCACACACCCCTGATGTTATCTGTCAAACTTTCATAGTGAATCAAAACAAACATAGTGTAGTAATAGAATTTCAACTAGAATAGGGTACGTTAATCGTTTGCTTGGGACCAATAGGCTACTAAAGTGGTGAGCCAATTTAAAATCATTAGTTTCGTATTGATTGTTGGTAGTAGTGTTGCCATGTGGTCAATCAATACGAAATTTAGTGGAAAATTCGAATGATGTTTAACCAAATGGATAGTATCAAGACCTATTTACATCATGAATACAAATTGAATTTTAAAAGTAAACTTTTGAATGTTATGAAAGAAGATTTCCAAAAGCTTTGTTTTGTAACAGAAATTAAACCGTTGGGATAAAGTGAGCACCCTAAACATCGTGTCATATAAGAATTTCAATTACCATTTATAAAGCTGCTGAAGGAATATCAACGATAAGTTATAAGAAACTACTGATAGACCTTATTTTCTGATCTAGAAATCTTTTAACAGTTTCGACATTTTGAGCTAGTCTTACATTTTTAGAATATTTGCACTAGAGAAAAGTAACTTTTTAGACTAGTTCTAGTTCTAGACTAATAGTTCAAGTAGGCTTCAAGCATTATGCCAGCAGCAGATTTTTTGTAAAATATGTTTAATAAGTTCATTTTTAACTGGGTGGCCACATTGACCCATTGGCCATATTGCCTCACTTTCCCCAACTCATGAAAACACATACACCCTTTTAAAAAATGACCCTTGAGCCAAAATGGCCGAACAATCTGTGTAAAATTCATGTTTCCTCCTGTCGAAAACATTGACAAAGTTTCATTTAAATCGGAAATGCTCGTGTCAAATTTCAGCTTTATCAGGACCTTCTCTTGGAACTGCTCTAATATCCTAGAATTAAATCCCGATCAAGAATATCGGGCTGCGTTGATGTTGACGTCTGTGTTAATTAATACGACCCTAGACAAACATTTGGTGGATCCTCCAAGGTCAGACCTTTCGATAATAATACGGCTAAAAAAAAAACTACGATAAAAAGAATAGATCAATTTTAGTATTAACTTTTATTGTTGTATCTTGGAATTATAGTTATTATGTCACTTAACCGCAAAAAGCCAAAAATACGTCACCTAACTTTGTTCATCTGCGAAAACATCCTCTATTTATTTGCACTTTAAAAAAAATGCAATTAAAACAGTATTATTAATAAAGTACAAAAAAATATCTAATACGAAGATAATGTTATTAAATGGGATGAGAAGCAACGTTAGGAAACGCTCAAAGTTATTACTGTTAACAATATACAAAAATACATTAGAACTAGATACTAAATATGTTGTTGAATACAAAAAAAAACATGTGAGATAATCTTATTTCTATTTTTCTTCTCCTTCATCGTCCTCTGACGATCCGTCTGTGTCGTCAAATTCTTCTGTATTGTTATCATAGTTAGTGATGGTGAAAACAACTGATAAGCATCCAAACTTTAAAACAGCTCCTTGGTAAAGAATGGCTGTGCCCTCCCATCCTGAAATTTTCGGATTTGGATTGGTGCAATCGCACCCAGTCTGCGATATATCTGCCATGCTGCAGAAGAAATATTATTATTATTATTATTTAGCTTCATTTAGGAGGCTTTCAGCCTTAGGCTGGTTCGCCTCCATGCAGAAGAAATATACCATCAAGCAAAAACTATGGTAATGCCGCAATTTGAATTTGATTACCTTGTGGATGAGAGAAAATCGTAATTTCTTCGTTTGCACTGCCGCGACATGTCAATCAGATTTATAATATCCTGGCGGATTTTTTGTTTGTCCATCCTTTTGTCCTTGTTGATATCGTCATGTTCATCTTTCTTCGATTTTTTCGAAGAATGATGGCCACTATCAGGTTCAGGCTTTACATCAAGCGAGTGGTCAGTAAAGTCACACGTGAACAGTTGACCGTTTACTACGGTTCCAAATTCTGAATAGTTTAATAACTCGAACATTTTTGTTACCTTTGAAAGACGAAAAGAAAATATAGTGTGCCGATGTTGTTTGTTACGTAGATATGTGAAAACTACAAACCTCGTCATAGAATATAGTAGCGTGTTTATCTGAAACAAATCGGCAGGAACCAAACTTCGAAAGTTGTAGATCGTTGCCTGGTCCGCTTCCAATCGACAGGGAGCGATATCGCATGAAGACGGAACGTGACAGATCCAGCGTTTCAAACCAGCTGCAGCCAGGTAAATTGACATCCACTGGAGTTACTACAGCGCGGACACGAATATCGATGTTATTAACGTGTTTTTCCAGATTTTGAGCCATCAGGAATATTTTCTGTTCGTTTGTTTCCGGTTCCTTCTGCGATTTCTTCTCTTCCTTTGGCTCTACCTTGGTCGGGGAAACAACTCCAGCAGCATTGACGGTCTCTGCTGCGTTGTAGTCTCTTCTTGGACTCGTAAATTCTCTTGCTATACGCTCAATATCATCTTTTGTCAACAACTGACTAGGCAGAGGAGTTGACTTTGCCGGTTTCTCTGATTTCATTAATTCGCGGATAGTCCTTGCCGAAAATTCGGATGATGGTTTTTGTAACACTTCGCTGCTTTGAGCCAGTATTTGTTGCAACCGTTGGTAAGCAAGTATTTTGATCAAAGAATCATCCAAACATAGTAGCTCCTCGTTAACTAGAAATTAGAAAGTACAATTATAGTCAATAGATACCAGAGGCGCGATGAGTGGGTGATACAAGTGGGACATGTCCTACGCACAAATATACCTGGATGGGACAGTCAAAGCTTTGTCCCACCCACGATTTAATAGAGAACATAGTTAAAAAACTGAATGAATCCTCCAATGATAAAATCTGAACCACTTTACTTATAGAAAGTCCGACTAAAGTGTTCATTCGATGAGAAAAGATAGATGAAATCTCGTATGATTTGAGGTAACGCTGATGGATTTTGACCCTGCTAGAAACTGGGGCCGGGGATTCCCGGATCATAGCCGGGTGTGGCCATTATAGTCCTGTACTCTGAATATTACTACCATTGGACTGGTTTTTGAATTCTCATGTCATTTGATGTGTCACATGATGGGTTTTAACTTTTTTAAACTTTTATTCATTTCAGCCCGCTTTTAGTTTCAAGGCATTTACAAACCAGAACATGTTGGGGCCTCCCTTAGCTCAATCGGTAAAGGCGCAGCTACATAGCAAGATTATGCTGGAGGTGGCTGGGTTCGATTTCCGGTCCGGTCTATGAAAATGAAACCATAGAACCTTGTCCCACCCACATCATTGAAGGTGGACGCACCTCTGCTATAGTCTAATGTTTGAACATCATTACACTTCCATTGTGCGAGCTATCTTTTATTCTAATGAGCAACCCAAGCTGCTACCTGTGTAAAGCAAAAGTATGTTCCCGGCAACTTACCGCAAAAGCAATAAAAGAAAGTACGGGAACTAGAGATGCACCGAATATCAGTCAAATTTTTATTTGGCCGAATATTCAGCTTGCCCAATAAAGAACACTGTTATTCCGCCGAATATGTCGGATAGCGCCGATAACAATGATTATGGTAAGAAAAATCATAAAAACTTACAATTGTAACTGCAATTGCTCATTGAATCTCGATTTTACAAGATATTTTCAAAACGTTCGACAAATTCTTTTCCCTATTGAGAACGTTAAAACTAGTGTTTGCAGTTGTAACCCGTTCCTTTGCAGAAGGTTTTTAGTTATTTTTTTATGTAAAACTGTGTTTTGAGAAAAGCGCTAGAAAAATCACAAAGAGAAAACTATCACCGAAATTAAAATATTTGAGGTAAATATAAACGTAAACTCAGGTTGATTTCAAATGTATTTTATGTTAAAAGACATGTGACATCAATGTTTAAAATTAAATTTTAAATTTTTGCAGCTACGTAATAGCGAAGACAACATACCAACCAGACTGGAAACTCTTCCAATTTCCCTTACGTCCGATATGAGACAGACAGAATCGCGTCATCTGTCGCTCAAAGGTAAATGCTCCGAACGAATTGGATAGCAAAGGTTCCATCCTCAGAATAAAGGTTTGTGTATTTGCTCATTTTTCTATGCGTTGCTTCCACCTTCGCTCGAGCGCGACGCTTCTGTGTCTGTCGCTTCTGTGTCTGTCGCTTGAATTCAGACAAAGTTGCCAGTCTTCTTGATATGTTGTCTGGTAATAGCCTATATGGCGAAAGGTATCAGCAGCTGAATACACACACTTTTTTTTTACCGAGCTCGGCTGTGCAAATCTCGGTAAAAATAAGGTTCACTGATGTCGTTTTCGTTTTTACTACACTACACCGGTGTAGTGTACACGGTAAGAAAAAAGTACCCAAAATTGAGTTCCTTTCACTCATCACGTGGCTTCCGTGGGGCTAGGTAAAATTAAGTTAAAGAAGAAAACTCAATTTTGAGTAATCCTGGCGTTGACCAAGTTGACAAAAAAATAATAAAGCGGGGCAGACTGGAACCGAACCATGGACGTTGAGATTACGGGGCCCGTGTGTTGACCACTCGTCTATCAACGCTTGTGAAGATTAAATGGTTAAAGGCGCATAAAAGCAACCTCAATCAAAATAAACTTATATTTGAGTTAATTTATTATTACTCAATAGTTGAGTAAATTTTAACCAACGCCGCTTTTCTGATTCACTCAACGGCGGACCTCAAATGATAGAACCCAACGTTGAGTTTTTTTTAACTTAATTTTGAGTATTTTTTCTTACCGTGTAAGCAGCAATAAGTGCGAGTCATTGACAGTTCATCATCATTTGTTTGTAAACAAAGGTGCAACCGATAGCTACACCCTAAATTTTTTCGGTGTTCGGCAGTGTAGCACCGGTGTAGCTACACCGCAAAAACGAAAACGACATGAGATCTCAGCAAAAGTGACATTTGATTGCTGAGTCTCGGATAATGCTTATCTGAATCTCAGCAAACAAATGAAATGTTTACTGAGATCTCAGTAAATTTTTTTTGCCGAGATTTGCACAGCCGAGCTCGGTAGAAAAAACTTAGTGTGCAGAATTATCATTTTCATATATTTTTTTTATTTTTTTTTTCCTGGACGAAATATTTTAAAATGTTTAAAATGTCAAAAGACAGGTTACTTTCAGTCAGTTTGTAGGTTGAGTTCAAAACCGATGACCAGCCAGGTATGAAAAAATGTGGTAACTGCTTGAGAAGTATAATAAATACAATGAATTTGTCTAGGTTGCTTTTGGAAAGCCAAAATCACCTTTCGTTAATTTCCAAGATTCTTCGTACTCCAGTAAACGACATCGAAATGTTTTCAATGTCGAAGAACATGAACAGGAGCCAACAGAACATGAATATCTGCTTGTTTACAATGTGGGTGAAGGAGACGATGAGCTGATTACATGCCGCGTTGGTGATGTAGATGCGGTCATGTTAATTGATTCTGGCTCCAAACACAATTTGATAGACGACACCACTTGGGAACTGATGAAACTAAGAGACGTAAAAGTGACTAATCAAAGATCTGATAGTAATAAATAGTTTCTGGCCTATGGAAAAATTAATTAAAGCTTGTGACGGCTTTTGATGCAGCCTTGGAAGTTGTTGATGGTGGGCAAATATTGAAAACTGAGACATCTTTTTACATAATTGAGAAGGGACACAGCCCCTTTTGGGAAAAATTACTGCGCAACAACTAGGGGTATTGGGAATCGGCTTACCTAGTGCGCAACATGACTCGATTGGTCGTGTAGACACATCAAAGAAACCGTTTCCTAAGATGAAAGGAATCAAACTGAGCCTTCCTGTGGATAGAAGTGTTCCACCAATCATACAACCGTTGCGGCGATGTCCTATTCCACTACTCCAAAAGCTTAAGTCAAAATTGGATGAACTCCTGGATCTTGGTATAATAGAGAAAGTGATACGCCCTACGTCTTGGGTATCCCCTCTTGTACCGATTCTCAAGGAAAACGGGGAGCTTCCACTTTGTGTAGATATGCGCAGAACTAACCTTGCTATTCAAAGATTGAATCACCCACTTCCAATCATCGATGACTTCTTTCCAAGATTCCGAAACGCGAAATTCTTCACAACTCTGGACATTAAACAGGCATTCCATCAAGTGCAGGGCTGGTAGTGGGTATGCGATGTAATAGTAGTGACTTTAGTGACTAAAATCACGAAAGTAGTGACCAAATAGTGATCTTTAAACCATTAAAAAGGTGACCAGTAGTGACATTTATTGATCGTAAAGATATGGATCAGTTCCGGTATTTTTCATACTTTTTAACAATAAAACAAATTTGAGTTTGATTTAAGGATCACATAAATTTGTTATGAAAAAAAATAAGTATGAATTGAATAAGCAAGAGCACAGTCCAATTCTAACCTTCATTTCCTCACTCTGCAGATCACGAATTTGTTATTAGATTGCGAAATTGAGGCACAGAGAAAAATGTTCAAAGTACCGATTTTAGAATTTTTTTTACAATTTTAGGACATCAATTTTTGAAGATCTAGGATCATACATATCCTTCCGATGCATTTAGCAACATGAAGAACAGCAGTCTAGAATTAAATGTATATAGATCTAAGTTAGCCATGAGTATATTAATAAAAGATCCTTCTCTTCTTTGTAGTCGCTATAACGAACTGGGTATTTTTCATTCCTCCCAAGAATAGAATCTTCTGTAACACCTCACATAACACATAGAAAAAGAATCATAACTCTGTGATCTAGACAACTTTTCTAGATCACAGTTTAAGAAAAAATCTCATTATTATGGCACGAGGAAAATTTTCCCAGATAGAATGATCACGGACATAAAACAAAATTGAATGCGTCTAGGACTTAAAATCTCGATCGTGAAAAATTAGAGATTTAGGAATACATTTTAGGATTATTTTTTTAGTATGGAAAAATACAATACAATTTAATGGACTTAAAAAGGAACTCAAGAATCTGTGACATGATTTTTTTCTCGATGTTTGGACAAATACTAAAGCTACCGGGTGTCAAAGATTTTGAACAAATGTCGAGAGCTTGAAAATTTTCCTAGACCATGTTTTGACATCATACATTGAACCAACGGTAAAGGTAATTCAGGTAACCTCTTCAAAATAGGAATTCAATAAGGTTCACGTGCCGCACATAAAATGCAATGACATGGTAATAAATTCCACTGGATTCACTGGACCAGTCCACATGTCATGCTGGTAAAGGTTAAGTGAAATTCAAGTAAGTTTTTCGTGATTTCATTTCATGGTATGAACAATTTCTTGTCGTATTCGTAATGGAAAAATGGCGATAAAAGAAAGTGTCCTTTCGTCGTTGTTGGACGAGTTGGAATTACCAGGCTTCTTCATGTTTTCAAGCGTAAGTTTTATAATTTTTATAAATTAACACTCATTTATAAATTAAAAATGAAATTGTAGAATTCAGGAACTGATTGTTCGAGGTGCTAACAATCAACAATTGACGAACGAAATCATCAGTGCCAATTATTAAATAATGTAATGTGTTAACTAGTGTTTTTTTCCTAGAATGCAATCATTTTATTACTCAATTAAATCGAAATATAGGGTTAACTACCCCATTTCCGACCTACTAAGCACAACCCGCACTTAGTCTTTCTTAATCTAGAGCAGTTTAGCACCAAACGGAATGTTAGTATTACTGATGGCTTCCAAATTTATTTACCTTTCCGTACGTACCGTAAGATTTGATAAAAAGAAACCAACCGTTGAGATATTGTCAAAAGTCTAACACTGCTTCTTGACGCCAAACTCGGCCTTCGGATTCTAAACTCGGCCTAACGCATTGAAACGCAATTGAAACGCTAATAAATTCACTTCGGCCTATCGGATGAAGATAAAAATTGATTCGGTCGGAGCGCTTGTTTTGTTTTTGGGAATAATGGTTGCAAACCTTCATATCACGCGTGCTCATTGACTTCGTTCGGTAGCTTATTAACTGAAGTATCGTACCAAACGCATAATAGACTTGTTAACACTGAAATCATGGATTTATTTGAAGTTTTCTGATCGATAGGCCCAAAATGGGCGATTAGGCCGAAGTAGTTCTCTACCCTATATATACACTGAAGTCTTTTTTTTACACGGTTTTTTTTTACGTTGGTTTTTTTACACGGTTTTCCACGATTTTTCACGGTACGTTTTTAACGATTTCTCGACAACGATACAACCTATCGACTTGCTTCCAATCACAATATCCGTTTCAAGCTATAGGTAATCGAATGGCATACTTAAAAAAAAAATCACAATTTTTGATGTAAATACAGAAATTTTTAAAATATGTCTATATGGACCATATCATGCTTTAATTACAAATGGCATCAAAATCCGATTTTTTAAAAACATTTAAGCATGCGAAAAATCAAAATCTCGTAGGTTTTTTTTTACACGGTACGTATCCCCCGTGTAAAAAAAGACCTGATTGTATCTATAGTCTATCACCAATTCACTTTACCACTTTATCATTACTACAAAATCCAGTCGCATTTACTTGCTAATTTCCGTAGCTTTTAAGTGATGCCAATTTGAAGATCATCGGAAAGTCCGATAAAATTTGCGAGAAAATCAATTTATTTCTATGTGAATCACTCTAATGTAATCTTTCCCCCAAAACACGTATTATTCACCTGAAAAGTGTCATGGAAAATATCTGCGTACCTTTTCAGGTGAATTTTGTGTTGCAGTGTAGGCTTGGACAACTTTCAAGATCTCAATGTAAAACAGCCAGAATATTGGGTCTAGAGTTTTTTTAGAAATCTCTGAAAATTTACGATAGGTCTATGACAATTTCAAGATAGAAAAAAACAAAATATTAGATTCCGTCAACAGTTAACGTTTCCATATGTTCGCAACTCTTCTTATCAGACTTTACTCTGAGTTGTTAAATTCAAATTTTTACTCTCAACATTGGTCGTAAAAAAGTGACTTTAGTGACTTTTTGATGAAAAAAGTGACTTTTTAGTGACTGACTTGAAAATAGTGACCAAGTCACTAAAAAGTGACCTGCTACCAGCCCTGCAAGTGGAGTTGGAAGAAGACTGTCGTGATTTAACGACATTTATTACGAACTGGGGCTTATTTCGATACAAAAGACTTCTTTCGGAGTCAATTGCGCGCCCGAACTGTTCCAAAATCTAATGGAGAGTATTTTGGCAGGCTGTAAAAATACAGTCTGATTCATTGATGATATCGTCCTTTTTGGCTCTACGGAAGAAGAACAAACACTGGGCGTTTTGAAGCAGTACGAAATCCTGCTTAACGAACACAGGTGTAATTTCAAACAACGTGAAATCCTTTTTCTGGGACACAAGCTCTCTTCGAAAGGAATTTCACCGGCAGACGAGAAAGTCAGATCGATTTTGCAATTCAGAGCGCCCCGGACGAAAGAAGAACTCCGCAGCTTTCTAGGACTGGTGACCTACGTGTCGCGGTTCACTCCTAATTTGTCCACATTGAATTTCCCTTTACGAAGTCTCATAAAACAAGATACACCATTCGAATGGAAACCAGAACATCAGAAGTCATTTGATAAATTGAAAGAGGTGATTGGCTCGGTGGAAAATTTAGGTTACTATGATCCAAAGGATAGAACTTTGGTTGTCACGGACGCTTCGGGTGTCGGATTAGGGGCAGTCTTAATCCAGTTCAAAGGAGACAAACCCCGAATAATCGGTTATGCTTCAAAAAGCTTGTCAGAAACGGGAAAGTCGTACCCACCAATCGAAAAAGAGGCTCTCGGGATAGTATGCGGTTCAAGATATACTTGATGGGGATTACCTTCGAGCTTGAAACAGATCATCGACCGTTAGAGACCCTTTTTACAGTAACTTCCCGCCCAACAGCAATAATAGAGCGGTGGTTGCTTCGTATTCAAGCATTCAAATTCAAGGTAAGAAGGAACAGACTAATTTTAATGATAAACATTACCAGTTTTTACAAACATGCAAATTCTAACAGGTAGTATATCGGAAAGGCTCAGCAAATATTGCTGACGTGCTTTCAAGGCTCGCGGCTCACGTTACAGACAATCGATGGATTGATGAGTCTGAGGTTTTAATTAGGCGCGTCGTAGCTGTGTCGGTAGCTGAACTGAGTAGCGAAAGTTGTCGGGATGCATTTGATTCGGAAACAGAGACAGTGATTAGAGCTATTCAAGAGTGTGCAGCAATTGATATTTCGGAAGTTGTACAGGCCACCAATTTAGACCCTGAGTTGCAGAAGCTTAAAGATTGTATTCTGAATGAAAAATGGAATCGGGAAGATTTGAAACCTTACACCGTACTTAGAAATTAATATTCATATGTCAATGATCTTCTAATGCGAGGGACAAAATTTGTTATACCCTCTTCATTGCGGCAAAGAATGTGCAACCTTGCACATGAAGGACATCCTGGCCAGTTCATGATGAAACGACGGTTGCGGGGACGATGCTGGTGACCGGGTATCGATCAGGACGTGGTGAAGATCTGTGAATCATGTGAAGGCTGCAGACTGGTACAAGTCCCTGATCCCCCGGAACCGATGACACGACGTGCTCTTCTTGATAAACCATGGGTGGATGTGGCCATTGATTTTCTGGGTCCCATGCCAACAGGAGAGTATGTACTAGTTATCGTTGACTACTATAGTCGATACATGGAACTGGAGATTATGACTGAAATAACGGCTCAGCAAACTATCGGAAGGCTTAAACGAGTTTTTCGTATTTGGGGCCCTCCAAGAACCATTACTCTTGACAATGCGAAACAATTTGTGTCCACTGAGTTCGAGGAATTTTGTGGGAACAATGGAATCCACTTGAACCACTCATCACACTATTGGCCACAGGCCAATGGAGAAGTAGAGCGACAGAATAGGTCGTTGCTGAAGAGGATGAAGATTGCAAATGCCCTGTACGGAAACTGGAAGGCTGAATTGGACAATTATTTGCACGTGTACAACAACACGCCGCATACTATTACAGGGAAATCTCCAAGCGAACTTTTGCAAAACAAGAAGTTGCATACAAAATTGCCACAGATAGATGACCTGTAAACGATACCGCCAAGCTCGGATTTTAGAGATAAAGATCATGAAATGAAAACGCTCGGGAAAGAGCGGGAGGATAAAAGACGTAAGACAAAAGTAAGTGAAATATCTGTGGGTGACACTGTCCTGATGAAGAACCTATTGTCAACAAACAAACTCGCTACGAATTTCTTAAATGAGAAATGTACAGTCATTGACCGGCGAGGCTTTAATGTAACAGTTCGATCAAATGAATCCGGACGGATTTATGATAGAAATACATCACACCTTAAGCTACTGCCTGCTTCATCGAATGAAGAGACTGATAGCTGCAACGGACATCGAGACGACCTTCAAATCGAGCAGTCAGTAAAGGACACTAATTTGATCATACCTGTGGCCGATGATGTGGATCACAGCCAACCGGCTTCGTCATCAGGTTCGGGGGCGATTCGACGAACGGGCAGAGTTCACAAACCAGCAACGAGATACAGTCCGACAAGATAAGTATAAATTAGAGATAAATAGTTGTTAAAGATACATGATAATATTTATTATACAAAAAGGGTTAATAAATCTTTCTCCAGGAAAAGGGGGATGTGGTAGATGCTTCTATTAGAGATGAGTGAGTACGCTCTCGGAGAGGGATCGTGTGAGTTCGGTTGCTGCACCACTGTATGTGCTTCGTTATCTCTTGCTCAGTCTTTGAGTAGATGGCTTACAGTTCGGTTCGCGTGTTCTGATCACCACACCCATTTTTGGGTAACTTCCTTTTTGACTGGACTGAGTGAGTTTCGACTCGCTTTATACCCTGGACAGACTATGGCTATGGCAATGAGCACTCATACATAGGATTTCCAGTTAAAACTAGATGTATGAGTGCTCATTGCAAGATAGCTTATATTACATGATATAAGCCATAGTTTGTCCATGGTATTACTGTCTATAGACTTATAGAGATTAGACTTATAGAGAGGTGAAAATACTCGATGGTCGAAAACATTTATCCACACGTAAAATTCATCAGAAAATAGCAAATAGGCGAATTGACTCTCATGTTTAAAACCTCTATAACAAAAAAATAAGCAAATAGCATGTAAACAAACCTATTATTCGATAAGCTTTTCTTAAATGCGTCTCCAATACTGATACTTGTAGCACTGAAACTAACAAGTGCTTAAAACGGTGGTGTAACACATTGTTTTTGCTGGGAGTCAAATCTGAAGCAAAATGCACAATTCCTGCCTTTTAACGAATATGCGTTGTATCCGCAGAATCATATATATCATCTAATTTTTCGTTAATTATTCTATGTTACATTACTATACGATGCCGCGTATAGAAAGTAGGGTAAATGATGGCTTCGGCAGCCATCGACTGTTTTCGGCAACCACAATTTAAACGTTAATTTCGGTGTATTTTCTCACTAAAACACTTCGCTGAATGTATTTAAACGATTCCTTATTTTTTCAGCTTCAATCCTAATACATTTTTACGACTGAGCAAACCTGTTATGCCAGGTGTTTCTGCAAAAGAAACATAAGCACATCAAAATACGGCTGATTTCGAGTTGCCGATAATAGAACAGCTGGTTTACACGCAGTTTAAACGGAAAGGTTGCCGAAGTAAAAGAGGCTGCCGACAATAGTCACACTCACCTGAGAAGTTTGTAGCGCCTTAAAAACGTTTTCAAACTGTTTTGGACAGTTTTGTTGATTGGAATGGATAGAATAGCTAGCAGCAGATGAATGTTAACAAACAGACACATCATATGTGTGCGTGACACTGAGAAAATGCTAATAGAAGTGCGGAAGCTGCTTAGATTGACGAGAATACGTAAATTCCCCTATATGTATAGTATGAGTCAGGTAAATCAATGAAAGTTTTCTGCTTATAAAAAGGCTTATGAAAAGGAGTCCTTATTTGAATATTGTGTCAATTAACTATATGGGTCAGCTATGATATATATATATATATATGAATTTATTTGTTTGCAACAGGTGTAATGCAATGATATTTTGCTTTGTTCAACCAGCTACATTGGCTACATTGTTGATAAACAAAAATATAAATAAATCATTTACCATTTTGCCCCGTGACCCATTTAGCCCTAAATGACTCTATACCTAATCGCACAACAAATCATTTTGAGCTACTTATAGGAAATTTATCTCTCTTTCCAAATCTGCAATAATATTTGAGGGTAACTTTTAATTATTTTTTCAGTTGCGGTACAAAAACTTTAAAAAAAATCAGGTAAATACGTGCATATGTAGGGGAAGTGACGGCTTCGGCATGACATACTATTTTCGGCAACCCAAATTGAAACACTATTTTCACTGGATTTTCTTACGAAAACACTTCACTGAATGCATGCAAACGATTATTTATGCTTTCAGCTTCAATTTGACTATATTTTTACCACTGAGAAAAAGCAATCTAGCAAGGTTTTCTTGAAATGCAACACAGGCACTACAAATTGTAGCTGATTTCGAGTTGCCGATAATAGAACAGCAGATTTACATGCAGTTCAAATGGAACGGTTGCCGAAGAAAAACTGGTTGCCGACAATACTCGCTCTCACTAGAGAAGATTGGAGCTTTGTAAAAGCGTTTCAAAACAGTTTTTGACAATTCTTTCGACTGAAATTGTTAGAGCAGCTGGCAGCAAAAGATTGTAAACAAACCAATACTGCATATGTGTGCGTTCCTTAGAGAAAAAGGCTATAGAAAGAAGGTCGCTGCTTAGGTTGCCGAGAATACGTAAATTACCCTATATCCTAGTCAGGGAATCAAAACAGAGAGAGCAACCAACAATGAAGACATAATGCTTGCGACGGCTACCACGATAAAGTCTCTGTAAATAGCTTCACCATACCGATGGAAGAAAACGATAGGATTGCTTGCAAGCTTTGTAGCAACAATTGCGATTAACGACATAGCTTGATTGGAATGGTGAAATGACAGCCACATTTACTTACGTGTAACATTTCCAGCGTATGTTATGAAGAGGCTTACAAACAATTTGGCGTTTTGCTTCCACAGTTCCGATCAAGCTGTGTAGCAGGCGGAGTTTTTCATGAAAAAAACGCAAGAGGACATTGTCGTTTTGTTGCCGTTACTGACAAAGCGTAATCATTTTGCTCGTTGATCGTTTGTTATTTTGTCATTTTTAAATATTTTTGATTCCTGGTACACGCTGGTAGAATGTGTCATTTGATCTAGTGACCTCTTCGGCCCAATGGCGAACAGCCTGCTAGTATCCTTCATCTTAAAAACTTGTTTGCCCCACCCATTCTATTTTGAAACTTGACTACGGCCCTTGTTTTACAAAAAGATACAATGTGCGTGAGCCTTTCTCAGCAGGCAGTTTCGCTCTGATCCATTATGCAAAATTAGATCTTTGTTCATATTAATGAAATTCGCGAGTATTCATTCACGCTTGTCTCATGCGAATCTACTTACTCTTATGAAGCTGCAACGTTTCCTCATTCAATTCATCAGTGACCTCGACTTTTGGCTTCTTACAAGGTGATTCACTTTCTATTTTGTCGGCTTCTACTTTTTCAACAATGGACGAACCAGCTTCCCCCGCTTTGCCAGCCTTTGATGTTACATCTTTCTTCGTAGAGGACTTGTGTTTCTTTCCTCTCGAACTTGATTTGGCTTTTGTTGGTGCGCCCTCCTCAGCTGCCTGTTCACGTTCCTCTGGATCTGTGCCTCCAGGCACATTTATCATTTTTTCTATTTGTTCATCTGCAGTGCTGATCGCTTTCAGTTCA
>NW_027041645.1:0-38967 GCF_037179485.1 Ochlerotatus camptorhynchus
AATGGTTAGAAGTGGTTCTGAACTCGTTAAGGGTGCCATTTTGATGCTACAAAAATCGCCAAAAATGCATTTTTTTCACTTCGGTTGAACCACAAAAAAACACCCTAAATGTATTCTAATCCCGTTAGAAGTGGTTCTGAACTCATTAAGGGTGCCATTTTGATGCTACAAAAATCGCCAAAAATGCATTTTTTTCACTTCGTTTGAACCACAAAAAAACACCCTAAATGTATTCTAATCCCGTTTTTATCATTATCTACATCTAGGGGACATTCCATTGCACCATCCTAGAATGGTTAGAAGTGGTTCTGAACTCGTTAAGGGTGCCATTTTGATGCTACAAAAATCGCCAAAAATGCATTTTTTTCACTTCGGTTGAACCACAAAAAAACACCCTAAATGTATTCTAATCCCGTTTTTATCATTATCTACATCTAGGGGACATTCCATTGCACAATCCTAGAATGGTTAGAAGTGGTTCTGAACTCGTTAAGGGTGCCATTTTGATGCTACAAAAATCGCCAAAAATGCATTTTTTTCACTTCGGTTGAACCACAAAAAAACACCCTAAATGTATTCTAATCCCGTTTTTATCATTATCTACATCTAGGGGACATTCCATTGCACCATCCTAGAATGGTTAGAAGTGGTTCTGAACTCGTTAAGGGTGCCATTTTGATGCTACAAAAATCGCCAAAAATGCATTTTTTTCACTTCGGTTGAACCACAAAAAAACACCCTAAATGTATTCTAATCCCGTTTTTATCATTATCTACATCTAGGGGACATTCCATTGCACCATCCTAGAATGGTTAGAAGTGGTTCTGAACTCGTTAAGGGTGCCATTTTGATGCTACAAAAATCGCCAAAAATGCATTTTTTTCACTTCGGTTGAACCACAAAAAAACACCCTAAATGTATTCTAATCCCGTTAGAAGTGGTTCTGAACTCATTAAGGGTGCCATTTTGATGCTACAAAAATCGCCAAAAATGCATTTTTTTCACTTCGTTTGAACCACAAAAAAACACCCTAAATGTATTCTAATCCCGTTTTTATCATTATCTACATCTAGGGGACATTCCATTGCACCATCCTAGAATGGTTAGAAGTGGTTCTGAACTCGTTAAGGGTGCCATTTTGATGCTACAAAAATCGCCAAAAATGCATTTTTTTCACTTCGGTTGAACCACAAAAAAACACCCTAAATGTATTCTAATCCCGTTTTTATCATTATCTACATCTAGGGGACATTCCATTGCACAATCCTAGAATGGTTAGAAGTGGTTCTGAACTCGTTAAGGGTGCCATTTTGATGCTACAAAAATCGCCAAAAATGCATTTTTTTCACTTCGGTTGAACCACAAAAAAACACCCTAAATGTATTCTAATCCCGTTTTTATCATTATCTACATCTAGGGGACATTCCATTGCACCATCCTAGAATGGTTAGAAGTGGTTCTGAACTCGTTAAGGGTGCCATTTTGATGCTACAAAAATCGCCAAAAATGCATTTTTTTCACTTCGGTTGAACCACAAAAAAACACCCTAAATGTATTCTAATCCCGTTTTTATCATTATCTACATCTAGGGGACATTCCATTGCACCATCCTAGAATGGTTAGAAGTGGTTCTGAACTCGTTAAGGGTGCCATTTTGATGCTACAAAAATCGCCAAAAATGCATTTTTTTCACTTCGTTTGAACCACAAAAAAACACCCTAAATGTATTCTAATCCCGTTTTTATCATTATCTACATCTAGGGGACATTCCATTGCACCATCCTAGAATGGTTAGAAGTGGTTCTGAACTCGTTAAGGGTGCCATTTTGATGCTACAAAAATCGCCAAAAATGCATTTTTTTCACTTCGGTTGAACCACAAAAAAACACCCTAAATGTATTCTAATCCCGTTTTTATCATTATCTACATCTAGGGGACATTCCATTGCACAATCCTAGAATGGTTAGAAGTGGTTCTGAACTCGTTAAGGGTGCCATTTTGATGCTACAAAAATCGCCAAAAATGCATTTTTTTCACTTCGGTTGAACCACAAAAAAACACCCTAAATGTATTCTAATCCCGTTTTTATCATTATCTACATCTAGGGGACATTCCATTGCACCATCCTAGAATGGTTAGAAGTGGTTCTGAACTCGTTAAGGGTGCCATTTTGATGCTACAAAAATCGCCAAAAATGCATTTTTTTCACTTCGGTTGAACCACAAAAAAACACCCTAAATGTATTCTAATCCCGTTAGAAGTGGTTCTGAACTCATTAAGGGTGCCATTTTGATGCTACAAAAATCGCCAAAAATGCATTTTTTTCACTTCGTTTGAACCACAAAAAAACACCCTAAATGTATTCTAATCCCGTTTTTATCATTATCTACATCTAGGGGACATTCCATTGCACCATCCTAGAATGGTTAGAAGTGGTTCTGAACTCGTTAAGGGTGCCATTTTGATGCTACAAAAATCGCCAAAAATGCATTTTTTTCACTTCGGTTGAACCACAAAAAAACACCCTAAATGTATTCTAATCCCGTTTTTATCATTATCTACATCTAGGGGACATTCCATTGCACCATCTTAGAATGGTTAGAAGTGGTTCTGAACTCGTTAAGGGTGCCATTTTGATGCTACAAAAATCGCCAAAAATGCATTTTTTTCACTTCGGTTGAACCACAAAAAAACACCCTAAATGTATTCTAATCCCGTTTTTATCATTATCTACATCTAGGGGACATTCCATTGCACCATCCTAGAATGGTTAGAAGTGGTTCTGAACTCGTTAAGGGTGCCATTTTGATGCTACAAAAATCGCCAAAAATGCATTTTTTTCACTTCGGTTGAACCACAAAAAAACACCCTAAATGTATTCTAATCCCGTTTTTATCATTATCTACATCTAGGGGACATTCCATTGCACCATCCTAGAATGGTTAGAAGTGGTTCTGAACTCGTTAAGGGTGCCATTTTGATGCTACAAAAATCGCCAAAAATGCATTTTTTTCACTTCGGTTGAACCACAAAAAAACACCCTAAATGTATTCTAATCCCGTTAGAAGTGGTTCTGAACTCATTAAGGGTGCCATTTTGATGCTACAAAAATCGCCAAAAATGCATTTTTTTCACTTCGTTTGAACCACAAAAAAACACCCTAAATGTATTCTAATCCCGTTTTTATCATTATCTACATCTAGGGGACATTCCATTGCACCATCCTAGAATGGTTAGAAGTGGTTCTGAACTCGTTAAGGGTGCCATTTTGATGCTACAAAAATCGCCAAAAATGCATTTTTTTCACTTCGGTTGAACCACAAAAAAACACCCTAAATGTATTCTAATCCCGTTTTTATCATTATCTACATCTAGGGGACATTCCATTGCACAATCCTAGAATGGTTAGAAGTGGTTCTGAACTCGTTAAGGGTGCCATTTTGATGCTACAAAAATCGCCAAAAATGCATTTTTTTCACTTCGGTTGAACCACAAAAAAACACCCTAAATGTATTCTAATCCCGTTTTTATCATTATCTACATCTAGGGGACATTCCATTGCACCATCCTAGAATGGTTACAAGTGGTTCTGAACTCGTTAAGGGTGCCATTTTGATGCTACAAAAATCGCCAAAAATGCATTTTTTTCACTTCGGTTGAACCACAAAAAAACACCCTAAATGTATTCTAATCCCGTTTTTATCATTATCTACATCTAGGGGACATTCCATTGCACCATCCTAGAATGGTTAGAAGTGGTTCTGAACTCGTTAAGGGTGCCATTTTGATGCTACAAAAATCGCCAAAAATGCATTTTTTTCACTTCGGTTGAACCACAAAAAAACACCCTAAATGTATTCTAATCCCGTTTTTATCATTATCTACATCTAGGGGACATTCCATTGCACCATCCTAGAATGGTTAGAAGTGGTTCTGAACTCGTTAAGGGTGCCATTTTGATGCTACAAAAATCGCCAAAAATGCATTTTTTTCACTTCGGTTGAACCACAAAAAAACACCCTAAATGTATTCTAATCCCGTTAGAAGTGGTTCTGAACTCATTAAGGGTGCCATTTTGATGCTACAAAAATCGCCAAAAATGCATTTTTTTCACTTCGTTTGAACCACAAAAAAACACCCTAAATGTATTCTAATCCCGTTTTTATCATTATCTACATCTAGGGGACATTCCATTGCACCATCCTAGAATGGTTAGAAGTGGTTCTGAACTCGTTAAGGGTGCCATTTTGATGCTACAAAAATCGCCAAAAATGCATTTTTTTCACTTCGGTTGAACCACAAAAAAACACCCTAAATGTATTCTAATCCCGTTTTTATCATTATCTACATCTAGGGGACATTCCATTGCACAATCCTAGAATGGTTAGAAGTGGTTCTGAACTCGTTAAGGGTGCCATTTTGATGCTACAAAAATCGCCAAAAATGCATTTTTTTCACTTCGGTTGAACCACAAAAAAACACCCTAAATGTATTCTAATCCCGTTTTTATCATTATCTACATCTAGGGGACATTCCATTGCACCATCCTAGAATGGTTAGAAGTGGTTCTGAACTCGTTAAGGGTGCCATTTTGATGCTACAAAAATCGCCAAAAATGCATTTTTTTCACTTCGGTTGAACCACAAAAAAACACCCTAAATGTATTCTAATCCCGTTTTTATCATTATCTACATCTAGGGGACATTCCATTGCACCATCCTAGAATGGTTAGAAGTGGTTCTGAACTCGTTAAGGGTGCCATTTTGATGCTACAAAAATCGCCAAAAATGCATTTTTTTCACTTCGGTTGAACCACAAAAAAACACCCTAAATGTATTCTAATCCCGTTAGAAGTGGTTCTGAACTCATTAAGGGTGCCATTTTGATGCTACAAAAATCGCCAAAAATGCATTTTTTTCACTTCGTTTGAACCACAAAAAAACACCCTAAATGTATTCTAATCCCGTTTTTATCATTATCTACATCTAGGGGACATTCCATTGCACCATCCTAGAATGGTTAGAAGTGGTTCTGAACTCGTTAAGGGTGCCATTTTGATGCTACAAAAATCGCCAAAAATGCATTTTTTTCACTTCGGTTGAACCACAAAAAAACACCCTAAATGTATTCTAATCCCGTTTTTATCATTATCTACATCTAGGGGACATTCCATTGCACAATCCTAGAATGGTTAGAAGTGGTTCTGAACTCGTTAAGGGTGCCATTTTGATGCTACAAAAATCGCCAAAAATGCATTTTTTTCACTTCGGTTGAACCACAAAAAAACACCCTAAATGTATTCTAATCCCGTTTTTATCATTATCTACATCTAGGGGACATTCCATTGCACCATCCTAGAATGGTTAGAAGTGGTTCTGAACTCGTTAAGGGTGCCATTTTGATGCTACAAAAATCGCCAAAAATGCATTTTTTTCACTTCGGTTGAACCACAAAAAAACACCCTAAATGTATTCTAATCCCGTTTTTATCATTATCTACATCTAGGGGACATTCCATTGCACCATCCTAGAATGGTTAGAAGTGGTTCTGAACTCGTTAAGGGTGCCATTTTGATGCTACAAAAATCGCCAAAAATGCATTTTTTTCACTTCGTTTGAACCACAAAAAAACACCCTAAATGTATTCTAATCCCGTTTTTATCATTATCTACATCTAGGGGACATTCCATTGCACCATCCTAGAATGGTTAGAAGTGGTTCTGAACTCGTTAAGGGTGCCATTTTGATGCTACAAAAATCGCCAAAAATGCATTTTTTTCACTTCGGTTGAACCACAAAAAAACACCCTAAATGTATTCTAATCCCGTTTTTATCATTATCTACATCTAGGGGACATTCCATTGCACAATCCTAGAATGGTTAGAAGTGGTTCTGAACTCGTTAAGGGTGCCATTTTGATGCTACAAAAATCGCCAAAAATGCATTTTTTTCACTTCGGTTGAACCACAAAAAAACACCCTAAATGTATTCTTATCCCGTTTTTATCATTATCTACATCTAGGGGACATTCCATTGCACCATCCTAGAATGGTTAGAAGTGGTTCTGAACTCGTTAAGGGTGCCATTTTGATGCTACAAAAATCGCCAAAAATGCATTTTTTTCACTTCGGTTGAACCACAAAAAAACACCCTAAATGTATTCTAATCCCGTTAGAAGTGGTTCTGAACTCGTTAAGGGTGCCATTTTGATGCTACAAAAATCGCCAAAAATGCATTTTTTTCACTTCGTTTGAACCACAAAAAAACACCCTAAATGTATTCTAATCCCGTTTTTATCATTATCTACATCTAGGGGACATTCCATTGCACCATCCTAGAATGGTTAGAAGTGGTTCTGAACTCGTTAAGGGTGCCATTTTGATGCTACAAAAATCGCCAAAAATGCATTTTTTTCACTTCGGTTGAACCACAAAAAAACACCCTAAATGTATTCTAATCCCGTTTTTATCATTATCTACATCTAGGAGACATTCCATTGCACCATCCTAGAATGGTTAGAAGTGGTTCTGAACTCGTTAAGGGTGCCATTTTGATGCTACAAAAATCGCCAAAAATGCATTTTTTTCACTTCGGTTGAACCACAAAAAAACACCCTAAATGTATTCTAATCCCGTTTTTATCATTATCTACATCTAGGGGACATTCCATTGCACCATCCTAGAATGGTTAGAAGTGGTTCTGAACTCGTTAAGGGTGCCATTTTGATGCTACAAAAATCGCCAAAAATGCATTTTTTTCACTTCGGTTGAACCACAAAAAAACACCCTAAATGTATTCTAATCCCGTTTTTATCATTATCTACATCTAGGGGACATTCCATTGCACCATCCTAGAATGGTTAGAAGTGGTTCTGAACTCGTTAAGGGTGCCATTTTGATGCTACAAAAATCGCCAAAAATGCATTTTTTTCACTTCGGTTGAACCACAAAAAAACACCCTAAATGTATTCTAATCCCGTTAGAAGTGGTTCTGAACTCATTAAGGGTGCCATTTTGATGCTACAAAAATCGCCAAAAATGCATTTTTTTCACTTCGTTTGAACCACAAAAAAACACCCTAAATGTATTCTAATCCCGTTTTTATCATTATCTACATCTAGGGGACATTCCATTGCACCATCCTAGAATGGTTAGAAGTGGTTCTGAACTCGTTAAGGGTGCCATTTTGATGCTACAAAAATCGCCAAAAATGCATTTTTTTCACTTCGGTTGAACCACAAAAAAACACCCTAAATGTATTCTAATCCCGTTTTTATCATTATCTACATCTAGGGGACATTCCATTGCACAATCCTAGAATGGTTAGAAGTGGTTCTGAACTCGTTAAGGGTGCCATTTTGATGCTACAAAAATCGCCAAAAATGCATTTTTTTCACTTCGGTTGAACCACAAAAAAACACCCTAAATGTATTCTAATCCCGTTTTTATCATTATCTACATCTAGGGGACATTCCATTGCACCATCCTAGAATGGTTAGAAGTGGTTCTGAACTCGTTAAGGGTGCCATTTTGATGCTACAAAAATCGCCAAAAATGCATTTTTTTCACTTCGGTTGAACCACAAAAAAACACCCTAAATGTATTCTAATCCCGTTAGAAGTGGTTCTGAACTCATTAAGGGTGCCATTTTGATGCTACAAAAATCGCCAAAAATGCATTTTTTTCACTTCGTTTGAACCACAAAAAAACACCCTAAATGTATTCTAATCCCGTTTTTATCATTATCTACATCTAGGGGACATTCCATTGCACCATCCTAGAATGGTTAGAAGTGGTTCTGAACTCGTTAAGGGTGCCATTTTGATGCTACAAAAATCGCCAAAAATGCATTTTTTTCACTTCGGTTGAACCACAAAAAAACACCCTAAATGTATTCTAATCCCGTTTTTATCATTATCTACATCTAGGGGACATTCCATTGCACAATCCTAGAATGGTTAGAAGTGGTTCTGAACTCGTTAAGGGTGCCATTTTGATGCTACAAAAATCGCCAAAAATGCATTTTTTTCACTTCGGTTGAACCACAAAAAAACACCCTAAATGTATTCTAATCCCGTTTTTATCATTATCTACATCTAGGGGACATTCCATTGCACCATCCTAGAATGGTTACAAGTGGTTCTGAACTCGTTAAGGGTGCCATTTTGATGCTACAAAAATCGCCAAAAATGCATTTTTTTCACTTCGGTTGAACCACAAAAAAACACCCTAAATGTATTCTAATCCCGTTTTTATCATTATCTACATCTAGGGGACATTCCATTGCACCATCCTAGAATGGTTAGAAGTGGTTCTGAACTCGTTAAGGGTGCCATTTTGATGCTACAAAAATCGCCAAAAATGCATTTTTTTCACTTCGGTTGAACCACAAAAAAACACCCTAAATGTATTCTAATCCCGTTTTTATCATTATCTACATCTAGGGGACATTCCATTGCACCATCCTAGAATGGTTAGAAGTGGTTCTGAACTCGTTAAGGGTGCCATTTTGATGCTACAAAAATCGCCAAAAATGCATTTTTTTCACTTCGGTTGAACCACAAAAAACACCCTAAATGTATTCTAATCCCGTTTTTATCATTATCTACATCTAGGGGACATTCCATTGCACCATCCTAGAATGGTTAGAAGTGGTTCTGAACTCGTTAAGGGTGCCATTTTGATGCTACAAAAATCGCCAAAAATGCATTTTTTTCACTTCGGTTGAACCACAAAAAAACACCCTAAATGTATTCTAATCCCGTTAGAAGTGGTTCTGAACTCATTAAGGGTGCCATTTTGATGCTACAAAAATCGCCAAAAATGCATTTTTTTCACTTCGTTTGAACCACAAAAAAACACCCTAAATGTATTCTAATCCCGTTTTTATCATTATCTACATCTAGGGGACATTCCATTGCACCATCCTAGAATGGTTAGAAGTGGTTCTGAACTCGTTAAGGGTGCCATTTTGATGCTACAAAAATCGCCAAAAATGCATTTTTTTCACTTCGGTTGAACCACAAAAAAACACCCTAAATGTATTCTAATCCCGTTTTTATCATTATCTACATCTAGGGGACATTCCATTGCACAATCCTAGAATGGTTAGAAGTGGTTCTGAACTCGTTAAGGGTGCCATTTTGATGCTACAAAAATCGCCAAAAATGCATTTTTTTCACTTCGGTTGAACCACAAAAAAACACCCTAAATGTATTCTAATCCCGTTTTTATCATTATCTACATCTAGGGGACATTCCATTGCACCATCCTAGAATGGTTACAAGTGGTTCTGAACTCGTTAAGGGTGCCATTTTGATGCTACAAAAATCGCCAAAAATGCATTTTTTTCACTTCGGTTGAACCACAAAAAAACACCCTAAATGTATTCTAATCCCGTTTTTATCATTATCTACATCTAGGGGACATTCCATTGCACCATCCTAGAATGGTTAGAAGTGGTTCTGAACTCGTTAAGGGTGCCATTTTGATGCTACAAAAATCGCCAAAAATGCATTTTTTTCACTTCGGTTGAACCACAAAAAAACACCCTAAATGTATTCTAATCCCGTTTTTATCATTATCTACATCTAGGGGACATTCCATTGCACCATCCTAGAATGGTTAGAAGTGGTTCTGAACTCGTTAAGGGTGCCATTTTGATGCTACAAAAATCGCCAAAAATGCATTTTTTTCACTTCGGTTGAACCACAAAAAAACACCCTAAATGTATTCTAATCCCGTTAGAAGTGGTTCTGAACTCATTAAGGGTGCCATTTTGATGCTACAAAAATCGCCAAAAATGCATTTTTTTCACTTCGTTTGAACCACAAAAAAACACCCTAAATGTATTCTAATCCCGTTTTTATCATTATCTACATCTAGGGGACATTCCATTGCACCATCCTAGAATGGTTAGAAGTGGTTCTGAACTCGTTAAGGGTGCCATTTTGATGCTACAAAAATCGCCAAAAATGCATTTTTTTCACTTCGGTTGAACCACAAAAAAACACCCTAAATGTATTCTAATCCCGTTTTTATCATTATCTACATCTAGGGGACATTCCATTGCACAATCCTAGAATGGTTAGAAGTGGTTCTGAACTCGTTAAGGGTGCCATTTTGATGCTACAAAAATCGCCAAAAATGCATTTTTTTCACTTCGGTTGAACCACAAAAAAACACCCTAAATGTATTCTAATCCCGTTTTTATCATTATCTACATCCAGGGGACATTCCATTGCACCATCCTAGAATGGTTAGAAGTGGTTCTGAACTCGTTAAGGGTGCCATTTTGATGCTACAAAAATCGCCAAAAATGCATTTTTTTCACTTCGGTTGAACCACAAAAAAACACCCTAAATGTATTCTAATCCCGTTTTTATCATTATCTACATCTAGGGGACATTCCATTGCACCATCCTAGAATGGTTAGAAGTGGTTCTGAACTCGTTAAGGGTGCCATTTTGATGCTACAAAAATCGCCAAAAATGCATTTTTTTCACTTCGGTTGAACCACAAAAAAACACCCTAAATGTATTCTAATCCCGTTAGAAGTGGTTCTGAACTCATTAAGGGTGCCATTTTGATGCTACAAAAATCGCCAAAAATGCATTTTTTTCACTTCGTTTGAACCACAAAAAAACACCCTAAATGTATTCTAATCCCGTTTTTATCATTATCTACATCTAGGGGACATTCCATTGCACCATCCTAGAATGGTTAGAAGTGGTTCTGAACTCGTTAAGGGTGCCATTTTGATGCTACAAAAATCGCCAAAAATGCATTTTTTTCACTTCGGTTGAACCACAAAAAAACACCCTAAATGTATTCTAATCCCGTTTTTATCATTATCTACATCTAGGGGACATTCCATTGCACAATCCTAGAATGGTTAGAAGTGGTTCTGAACTCGTTAAGGGTGCCATTTTGATGCTACAAAAATCGCCAAAAATGCATTTTTTTCACTTCGGTTGAACCACAAAAAAACACCCTAAATGTATTCTAATCCCGTTTTTATCATTATCTACATCTAGGGGACATTCCATTGCACCATCCTAGAATGGTTAGAAGTGGTTCTGAACTCGTTAAGGGTGCCATTTTGATGCTACAAAAATCGCCAAAAATGCATTTTTTTCACTTCGGTTGAACCACAAAAAAACACCCTAAATGTATTCTAATCCCGTTTTTATCATTATCTACATCTAGGGGACATTCCATTGCACCATCCTAGAATGGTTAGAAGTGGTTCTGAACTCGTTAAGGGTGCCATTTTGATGCTACAAAAATCGCCAAAAATGCATTTTTTTCACTTCGTTTGAACCACAAAAAAACACCCTAAATGTATTCTAATCCCGTTTTTATCATTATCTACATCTAGGGGACATTCCATTGCACCATCCTAGAATGGTTAGAAGTGGTTCTGAACTCGTTAAGGGTGCCATTTTGATGCTACAAAAATCGCCAAAAATGCATTTTTTTCACTTCGGTTGAACCACAAAAAAACACCCTAAATGTATTCTTATCCCGTTTTTATCATTATCTACATCTAGGGGACATTCCATTGCACCATCCTAGAATGGTTAGAAGTGGTTCTGAACTCGTTAAGGGTGCCATTTTGATGCTACAAAAATCGCCAAAAATGCATTTTTTTCACTTCGGTTGAACCACAAAAAAACACCCTAAATGTATTCTAATCCCGTTAGAAGTGGTTCTGAACTCATTAAGGGTGCCATTTTGATGCTACAAAAATCGCCAAAAATGCATTTTTTTCACTTCGTTTGAACCACAAAAAAACACCCTAAATGTATTCTAATCCCGTTTTTATCATTATCTACATCTAGGGGACATTCCATTGCACCATCCTAGAATGGTTAGAAGTGGTTCTGAACTCGTTAAGGGTGCCATTTTGATGCTACAAAAATCGCCAAAAATGCATTTTTTTCACTTCGGTTGAACCACAAAAAAACACCCTAAATGTATTCTAATCCCGTTTTTATCATTATCTACATCTAGGGGACATTCCATTGCACCATCCTAGAATGGTTAGAAGTGGTTCTGAACTCGTTAAGGGTGCCATTTTGATGCTACAAAAATCGCCAAAAATGCATTTTTTTCACTTCGGTTGAACCACAAAAAAACACCCTAAATGTATTCTAATCCCGTTTTTATCATTATCTACATCTAGGGGACATTCCATTGCACCATCCTAGAATGGTTAGAAGTGGTTCTGAACTCGTTAAGGGTGCCATTTTGATGCTACAAAAATCGCCAAAAATGCATTTTTTTCACTTCGGTTGAACCACAAAAAAACACCCTAAATGTATTCTAATCCCGTTTTTATCATTATCTACATCTAGGGGACATTCCATTGCACCATCCTAGAATGGTTAGAAGTGGTTCTGAACTCGTTAAGGGTGCCATTTTGATGCTACAAAAATCGCCAAAAATGCATTTTTTTCACTTCGGTTGAACCACAAAAAAACACCCTAAATGTATTCTAATCCCGTTAGAAGTGGTTCTGAACTCATTAAGGGTGCCATTTTGATGCTACAAAAATCGCCAAAAATGCATTTTTTTCACTTCGTTTGAACCACAAAAAAACACCCTAAATGTATTCTAATCCCGTTTTTATCATTATCTACATCTAGGGGACATTCCATTGCACCATCCTAGAATGGTTAGAAGTGGTTCTGAACTCGTTAAGGGTGCCATTTTGATGCTACAAAAATCGCCAAAAATGCATTTTTTTCACTTCGGTTGAACCACAAAAAAACACCCTAAATGTATTCTAATCCCGTTTTTATCATTATCTACATCTAGGGGACATTCCATTGCACCATCCTAGAATGGTTAGAAGTGGTTCTGAACTCGTTAAGGGTGCCATTTTGATGCTACAAAAATCGCCAAAAATGCATTTTTTTCACTTCGGTTGAACCACAAAAAAACACCCTAAATGTATTCTAATCCCGTTTTTATCATTATCTACATCTAGGGGACATTCCATTGCACCATCCTAGAATGGTTAGAAGTGGTTCTGAACTCGTTAAGGGTGCCATTTTGATGCTACAAAAATCGCCAAAAATGCATTTTTTTCACTTCGGTTGAACCACAAAAAAACACCCTAAATGTATTCTAATCCCGTTAGAAGTGGTTCTGAACTCATTAAGGGTGCCATTTTGATGCTACAAAAATCGCCAAAAATGCATTTTTTTCACTTCGTTTGAACCACAAAAAAACACCCTAAATGTATTCTAATCCCGTTTTTATCATTATCTACATCTAGGGGACATTCCATTGCACCATCCTAGAATGGTTAGAAGTGGTTCTGAACTCGTTAAGGGTGCCATTTTGATGCTACAAAAATCGCCAAAAATGCATTTTTTTCACTTCGGTTGAACCACAAAAAAACACCCTAAATGTATTCTAATCCCGTTTTTATCATTATCTACATCTAGGGGACATTCCATTGCACCATCCTAGAATGGTTAGAAGTGGTTCTGAACTCGTTAAGGGTGCCATTTTGATGCTACAAAAATCGCCAAAAATGCATTTTTTTCACTTCGGTTGAACCACAAAAAAACACCCTAAATGTATTCTAATCCCGTTTTTATCATTATCTACATCTAGGGGACATTCCATTGCACCATCCTAGAATGGTTACAAGTGGTTCTGAACTCGTTAAGGGTGCCATTTTGATGCTACAAAAATCGCCAAAAATGCATTTTTTTCACTTCGGTTGAACCACAAAAAAACACCCTAAATGTATTCTAATCCCGTTTTTATCATTATCTACATCTAGGGGACATTCCATTGCACCATCCTAGAATGGTTAGAAGTGGTTCTGAACTCGTTAAGGGTGCCATTTTGATGCTACAAAAATCGCCAAAAATGCATTTTTTTCACTTCGGTTGAACCACAAAAAAACACCCTAAATGTATTCTAATCCCGTTTTTATCATTATCTACATCTAGGGGACATTCCATTGCACCATCCTAGAATGGTTAGAAGTGGTTCTGAACTCGTTAAGGGTGCCATTTTGATGCTACAAAAATCGCCAAAAATGCATTTTTTTCACTTCGGTTGAACCACAAAAAAACACCCTAAATGTATTCTAATCCCGTTAGAAGTGGTTCTGAACTCATTAAGGGTGCCATTTTGATGCTACAAAAATCGCCAAAAATGCATTTTTTTCACTTCGTTTGAACCACAAAAAAACACCCTAAATGTATTCTAATCCCGTTTTTATCATTATCTACATCTAGGGGACATTCCATTGCACCATCCTAGAATGGTTAGAAGTGGTTCTGAACTCGTTAAGGGTGCCATTTTGATGCTACAAAAATGGCCAAAAATGCATTTTTTTCACTTCGGTTGAACCACAAAAAAACACCCTAAATGTATTCTAATCCCGTTTTTATCATTATCTACATCTAGGGGACATTCCATTGCACAATCCTAGAATGGTTAGAAGTGGTTCTGAACTCGTTAAGGGTGCCATTTTGATGCTACAAAAATCGCCAAAAATGCATTTTTTTCACTTCGGTTGAACCACAAAAAAACACCCTAAATGTATTCTAATCCCGTTTTTATCATTATCTACATCTAGGGGACATTCCATTGCACCATCCTAGAATGGTTAGAAGTGGTTCTGAACTCGTTAAGGGTGCCATTTTGATGCTACAAAAATCGCCAAAAATGCATTTTTTTCACTTCGGTTGAACCACAAAAAAACACCCTAAATGTATTCTAATCCCGTTTTTATCATTATCTACATCTAGGGGACATTCCATTGCACCATCCTAGAATGGTTAGAAGTGGTTCTGAACTCGTTAAGGGTGCCATTTTGATGCTACAAAAATCGCCAAAAATGCATTTTTTTCACTTCGGTTGAACCACAAAAAAACACCCTAAATGTATTCTAATCCCGTTAGAAGTGGTTCTGAACTCATTAAGGGTGCCATTTTGATGCTACAAAAATCGCCAAAAATGCATTTTTTTCACTTCGTTTGAACCACAAAAAAACACCCTAAATGTATTCTAATCCCGTTTTTATCATTATCTACATCTAGGGGACATTCCATTGCACCATCCTAGAATGGTTAGAAGTGGTTCTGAACTCGTTAAGGGTGCCATTTTGATGCTACAAAAATCGCCAAAAATGCATTTTTTTCACTTCGGTTGAACCACAAAAAAACACCCTAAATGTATTCTAATCCCGTTTTTATCATTATCTACATCTAGGGGACATTCCATTGCACAATCCTAGAATGGTTAGAAGTGGTTCTGAACTCGTTAAGGGTGCCATTTTGATGCTACAAAAATCGCCAAAAATGCATTTTTTTCACTTCGGTTGAACCACAAAAAAACACCCTAAATGTATTCTAATCCCGTTTTTATCATTATCTACATCTAGGGGACATTCCATTGCACCATCCTAGAATGGTTAGAAGTGGTTCTGAACTCGTTAAGGGTGCCATTTTGATGCTACAAAAATCGCCAAAAATGCATTTTTTTCACTTCGGTTGAACCACAAAAAAACACCCTAAATGTATTCTAATCCCGTTAGAAGTGGTTCTGAACTCATTAAGGGTGCCATTTTGATGCTACAAAAATCGCCAAAAATGCATTTTTTTCACTTCGTTTGAACCACAAAAAAACACCCTAAATGTATTCTAATCCCGTTTTTATCATTATCTACATCTAGGGGACATTCCATTGCACCATCCTAGAATGGTTAGAAGTGGTTCTGAACTCGTTAAGGGTGCCATTTTGATGCTACAAAAATCGCCAAAAATGCATTTTTTTCACTTCGGTTGAACCACAAAAAAACACCCTAAATGTATTCTAATCCCGTTTTTATCATTATCTACATCTAGGGGACATTCCATTGCACAATCCTAGAATGGTTAGAAGTGGTTCTGAACTCGTTAAGGGTGCCATTTTGATGCTACAAAAATCGCCAAAAATGCATTTTTTTCACTTCGGTTGAACCACAAAAAAACACCCTAAATGTATTCTAATCCCGTTTTTATCATTATCTACATCTAGGGGACATTCCATTGCACCATCCTAGAATGGTTACAAGTGGTTCTGAACTCGTTAAGGGTGCCATTTTGATGCTACAAAAATCGCCAAAAATGCATTTTTTTCACTTCGGTTGAACCACAAAAAAACACCCTAAATGTATTCTAATCCCGTTTTTATCATTATCTACATCTAAGGGACATTCCATTGCACCATCCTAGAATGGTTAGAAGTGGTTCTGAACTCGTTAAGGGTGCCATTTTGATGCTACAAAAATCGCCAAAAATGCATTTTTTTCACTTCGGTTGAACCACAAAAAAACACCCTAAATGTATTCTAATCCCGTTTTTATCATTATCTACATCTAGGGGACATTCCATTGCACCATCCTAGAATGGTTAGAAGTGGTTCTGAACTCGTTAAGGGTGCCATTTTGATGCTACAAAAATCGCCAAAAATGCATTTTTTTCACTTCGGTTGAACCACAAAAAAACACCCTAAATGTATTCTAATCCCGTTAGAAGTGGTTCTGAACTCATTAAGGGTGCCATTTTGATGCTACAAAAATCGCCAAAAATGCATTTTTTTCACTTCGTTTGAACCACAAAAAAACACCCTAAATGTATTCTAATCCCGTTTTTATCATTATCTACATCTAGGGGACATTCCATTGCACCATCCTAGAATGGTTAGAAGTGGTTCTGAACTCGTTAAGGGTGCCATTTTGATGCTACAAAAATCGCCAAAAATGCATTTTTTTCACTTCGGTTGAACCACAAAAAAACACCCTAAATGTATTCTAATCCCGTTTTTATCATTATCTACATCTAGGGGACATTCCATTGCACAATCCTAGAATGGTTAGAAGTGGTTCTGAACTCGTTAAGGGTGCCATTTTGATGCTACAAAAATCGCCAAAAATGCATTTTTTTCACTTCGGTTGAACCACAAAAAAACACCCTAAATGTATTCTAATCCCGTTTTTATCATTATCTACATCTAGGGGACATTCCATTGCACCATCCTAGAATGGTTAGAAGTGGTTCTGAACTCGTTAAGGGTGCCATTTTGATGCTACAAAAATCGCCAAAAATGCATTTTTTTCACTTCGGTTGAACCACAAAAAAACACCCTAAATGTATTCTAATCCCGTTTTTATCATTATCTACATCTAGGGGACATTCCATTGCACCATCCTAGAATGGTTAGAAGTGGTTCTGAACTCGTTAAGGGTGCCATTTTGATGCTACAAAAATCGCCAAAAATGCATTTTTTT
Organism: Ochlerotatus camptorhynchus; assembly: GCF_037179485.1. Lineage (NCBI taxonomy): Eukaryota > Metazoa > Arthropoda > Insecta > Diptera > Culicidae > Ochlerotatus > Ochlerotatus camptorhynchus. The sequence continues at coordinate 17,301 of NW_027041645.1, forward strand.
CACTTCGGTTGAACCACAAAAAAACACCCTAAATGTATTCTAATCCCGTTAGAAGTGGTTCTGAACTCATTAAGGGTGCCATTTTGATGCTACAAAAATCGCCAAAAATGCATTTTTTTCACTTCGTTTGAACCACAAAAAAACACCCTAAATGTATTCTAATCCCGTTTTTATCATTATCTACATCTAGGGGACATTCCATTGCACCATCCTAGAATGGTTAGAAGTGGTTCTGAACTCGTTAAGGGTGCCATTTTGATGCTACAAAAATCGCCAAAAATGCATTTTTTTCACTTCGGTTGAACCACAAAAAAACACCCTAAATGTATTCTAATCCCGTTTTTATCATTATCTACATCTAGGGGACATTCCATTGCACAATCCTAGAATGGTTAGAAGTGGTTCTGAACTCGTTAAGGGTGCCATTTTGATGCTACAAAAATCGCCAAAAATGCATTTTTTTCACTTCGGTTGAACCACAAAAAAACACCCTAAATGTATTCTAATCCCGTTTTTATCATTATCTACATCTAGGGGACATTCCATTGCACCATCCTAGAATGGTTAGAAGTGGTTCTGAACTCGTTAAGGGTGCCATTTTGATGCTACAAAAATCGCCAAAAATGCATTTTTTTCACTTCGGTTGAACCACAAAAAAACACCCTAAATGTATTCTAATCCCGTTTTTATCATTATCTACATCTAGGGGACATTCCATTGCACCATCCTAGAATGGTTAGAAGTGGTTCTGAACTCGTTAAGGGTGCCATTTTGATGCTACAAAAATCGCCAAAAATGCATTTTTTTCACTTCGTTTGAACCACAAAAAAACACCCTAAATGTATTCTAATCCCGTTTTTATCATTATCTACATCTAGGGGACATTCCATTGCACCATCCTAGAATGGTTAGAAGTGGTTCTGAACTCGTTAAGGGTGCCATTTTGATGCTACAAAAATCGCCAAAAATGCATTTTTTTCACTTCGGTTGAACCACAAAAAAACACCCTAAATGTATTCTAATCCCGTTTTTATCATTATCTACATCTAGGGGACATTCCATTGCACAATCCTAGAATGGTTAGAAGTGGTTCTGAACTCGTTAAGGGTGCCATTTTGATGCTACAAAAATCGCCAAAAATGCATTTTTTTCACTTCGGTTGAACCACAAAAAAACACCCTAAATGTATTCTAATCCCGTTTTTATCATTATCTACATCTAGGGGACATTCCATTGCACCATCCTAGAATGGTTAGAAGTGGTTCTGAACTCGTTAAGGGTGCCATTTTGATGCTACAAAAATCGCCAAAAATGCATTTTTTTCACTTCGGTTGAACCACAAAAAAACACCCTAAATGTATTCTAATCCCGTTAGAAGTGGTTCTGAACTCATTAAGGGTGCCATTTTGATGCTACAAAAATCGCCAAAAATGCATTTTTTTCACTTCGTTTGAACCACAAAAAAACACCCTAAATGTATTCTAATCCCGTTTTTATCATTATCTACATCTAGGGGACATTCCATTGCACCATCCTAGAATGGTTAGAAGTGGTTCTGAACTCGTTAAGGGTGCCATTTTGATGCTACAAAAATCGCCAAAAATGCATTTTTTTCACTTCGGTTGAACCACAAAAAAACACCCTAAATGTATTCTAATCCCGTTTTTATCATTATCTACATCTAGGGGACATTCCATTGCACCATCCTAGAATGGTTAGAAGTGGTTCTGAACTCGTTAAGGGTGCCATTTTGATGCTACAAAAATCGCCAAAAATGCATTTTTTTCACTTCGGTTGAACCACAAAAAAACACCCTAAATGTATTCTAATCCCGTTTTTATCATTATCTACATCTAGGGGACATTCCATTGCACCATCCTAGAATGGTTAGAAGTGGTTCTGAACTCGTTAAGGGTGCCATTTTGATGCTACAAAAATCGCCAAAAATGCATTTTTTTCACTTCGGTTGAACCACAAAAAAACACCCTAAATGTATTCTAATCCCGTTTTTATCATTATCTACATCTAGGGGACATTCCATTGCACCATCCTAGAATGGTTAGAAGTGGTTCTGAACTCGTTAAGGGTGCCATTTTGATGCTACAAAAATCGCCAAAAATGCATTTTTTTCACTTCGGTTGAACCACAAAAAAACACCCTAAATGTATTCTAATCCCGTTAGAAGTGGTTCTGAACTCATTAAGGGTGCCATTTTGATGCTACAAAAATCGCCAAAAATGCATTTTTTTCACTTCGTTTGAACCACAAAAAAACACCCTAAATGTATTCTAATCCCGTTTTTATCATTATCTACATCTAGGGGACATTCCATTGCACCATCCTAGAATGGTTAGAAGTGGTTCTGAACTCGTTAAGGGTGCCATTTTGATGCTACAAAAATCGCCAAAAATGCATTTTTTTCACTTCGGTTGAACCACAAAAAAACACCCTAAATGTATTCTAATCCCGTTTTTATCATTATCTACATCTAGGGGACATTCCATTGCACCATCCTAGAATGGTTAGAAGTGGTTCTGAACTCGTTAAGGGTGCCATTTTGATGCTACAAAAATCGCCAAAAATGCATTTTTTTCACTTCGGTTGAACCACAAAAAAACACCCTAAATGTATTCTAATCCCGTTTTTATCATTATCTACATCTAGGGGACATTCCATTGCACCATCCTAGAATGGTTAGAAGTGGTTCTGAACTCGTTAAGGGTGCCATTTTGATGCTACAAAAATCGCCAAAAATGCATTTTTTTCACTTCGGTTGAACCACAAAAAAACACCCTAAATGTATTCTAATCCCGTTAGAAGTGGTTCTGAACTCATTAAGGGTGCCATTTTGATGCTACAAAAATCGCCAAAAATGCATTTTTTTCACTTCGTTTGAACCACAAAAAAACACCCTAAATGTATTCTAATCCCGTTTTTATCATTATCTACATCTAGGGGACATTCCATTGCACCATCCTAGAATGGTTAGAAGTGGTTCTGAACTCGTTAAGGGTGCCATTTTGATGCTACAAAAATCGCCAAAAATGCATTTTTTTCACTTCGGTTGAACCACAAAAAAACACCCTAAATGTATTCTAATCCCGTTTTTATCATTATCTACATCTAGGGGACATTCCATTGCACAATCCTAGAATGGTTAGAAGTGGTTCTGAACTCGTTAAGGGTGCCATTTTGATGCTACAAAAATCGCCAAAAATGCATTTTTTTCACTTCGGTTGAACCACAAAAAAACACCCTAAATGTATTCTAATCCCGTTTTTATCATTATCTACATCTAGGGGACATTCCATTGCACCATCCTAGAATGGTTACAAGTGGTTCTGAACTCGTTAAGGGTGCCATTTTGATGCTACAAAAATCGCCAAAAATGCATTTTTTTCACTTCGGTTGAACCACAAAAAAACACCCTAAATGTATTCTAATCCCGTTTTTATCATTATCTACATCTAGGGGACATTCCATTGCACCATCCTAGAATGGTTAGAAGTGGTTCTGAACTCGTTAAGGGTGCCATTTTGATGCTACAAAAATCGCCAAAAATGCATTTTTTTCACTTCGGTTGAACCACAAAAAAACACCCTAAATGTATTCTAATCCCGTTTTTATCATTATCTACATCTAGGGGACATTCCATTGCACCATCCTAGAATGGTTAGAAGTGGTTCTGAACTCGTTAAGGGTGCCATTTTGATGCTACAAAAATCGCCAAAAATGCATTTTTTTCACTTCGGTTGAACCACAAAAAAACACCCTAAATGTATTCTAATCCCGTTAGAAGTGGTTCTGAACTCATTAAGGGTGCCATTTTGATGCTACAAAAATCGCCAAAAATGCATTTTTTTCACTTCGTTTGAACCACAAAAAAACACCCTAAATGTATTCTAATCCCGTTTTTATCATTATCTACATCTAGGGGACATTCCATTGCACCATCCTAGAATGGTTAGAAGTGGTTCTGAACTCGTTAAGGGTGCCATTTTGATGCTACAAAAATCGCCAAAAATGCATTTTTTTCACTTCGGTTGAACCACAAAAAAACACCCTAAATGTATTCTAATCCCGTTTTTATCATTATCTACATCTAGGGGACATTCCATTGCACAATCCTAGAATGGTTAGAAGTGGTTCTGAACTCGTTAAGGGTGCCATTTTGATGCTACAAAAATCGCCAAAAATGCATTTTTTTCACTTCGGTTGAACCACAAAAAAACACCCTAAATGTATTCTAATCCCGTTTTTATCATTATCTACATCTAGGGGACATTCCATTGCACCATCCTAGAATGGTTAGAAGTGGTTCTGAACTCGTTAAGGGTGCCATTTTGATGCTACAAAAATCGCCAAAAATGCATTTTTTTCACTTCGGTTGAACCACAAAAAAACACCCTAAATGTATTCTAATCCCGTTTTTATCATTATCTACATCTAGGGGACATTCCATTGCACCATCCTAGAATGGTTAGAAGTGGTTCTGAACTCGTTAAGGGTGCCATTTTGATGCTACAAAAATCGCCAAAAATGCATTTTTTTCACTTCGGTTGAACCACAAAAAAACACCCTAAATGTATTCTAATCCCGTTAGAAGTGGTTCTGAACTCATTAAGGGTGCCATTTTGATGCTACAAAAATCGCCAAAAATGCATTTTTTTCACTTCGTTTGAACCACAAAAAAACACCCTAAATGTATTCTAATCCCGTTTTTATCATTATCTACATCTAGGGGACATTCCATTGCACCATCCTAGAATGGTTAGAAGTGGTTCTGAACTCGTTAAGGGTGCCATTTTGATGCTACAAAAATCGCCAAAAATGCATTTTTTTCACTTCGGTTGAACCACAAAAAAACACCCTAAATGTATTCTAATCCCGTTTTTATCATTATCTACATCTAGGGGACATTCCATTGCACAATCCTAGAATGGTTAGAAGTGGTTCTGAACTCGTTAAGGGTGCCATTTTGATGCTACAAAAATCGCCAAAAATGCATTTTTTTCACTTCGGTTGAACCACAAAAAAACACCCTAAATGTATTCTAATCCCGTTTTTATCATTATCTACATCTAGGGGACATTCCATTGCACCATCCTAGAATGGTTAGAAGTGGTTCTGAACTCGTTAAGGGTGCCATTTTGATGCTACAAAAATCGCCAAAAATGCATTTTTTTCACTTCGGTTGAACCACAAAAAAACACCCTAAATGTATTCTAATCCCGTTTTTATCATTATCTACATCTAGGGGACATTCCATTGCACCATCCTAGAATGGTTAGAAGTGGTTCTGAACTCGTTAAGGGTGCCATTTTGATGCTACAAAAATCGCCAAAAATGCATTTTTTTCACTTCGGTTGAACCACAAAAAAACACCCTAAATGTATTCTAATCCCGTTAGAAGTGGTTCTGAACTCATTAAGGGTGCCATTTTGATGCTACAAAAATCGCCAAAAATGCATTTTTTTCACTTCGTTTGAACCACAAAAAAACACCCTAAATGTATTCTAATCCCGTTTTTATCATTATCTACATCTAGGGGACATTCCATTGCACCATCCTAGAATGGTTAGAAGTGGTTCTGAACTCGTTAAGGGTGCCATTTTGATGCTACAAAAATCGCCAAAAATGCATTTTTTTCACTTCGGTTGAACCACAAAAAAACACCCTAAATGTATTCTAATCCCGTTTTTATCATTATCTACATCTAGGGGACATTCCATTGCACAATCCTAGAATGGTTAGAAGTGGTTCTGAACTCGTTAAGGGTGCCATTTTGATGCTACAAAAATCGCCAAAAATGCATTTTTTTCACTTCGGTTGAACCACAAAAAAACACCCTAAATGTATTCTAATCCCGTTTTTATCATTATCTACATCTAGGGGACATTCCATTGCACCATCCTAGAATGGTTAGAAGTGGTTCTGAACTCGTTAAGGGTGCCATTTTGATGCTACAAAAATCGCCAAAAATGCATTTTTTTCACTTCGGTTGAACCACAAAAAAACACCCTAAATGTATTCTAATCCCGTTAGAAGTGGTTCTGAACTCATTAAGGGTGCCATTTTGATGCTACAAAAATCGCCAAAAATGCATTTTTTTCACTTCGTTTGAACCACAAAAAAACACCCTAAATGTATTCTAATCCCGTTTTTATCATTATCTACATCTAGGGGACATTCCATTGCACCATCCTAGAATGGTTAGAAGTGGTTCTGAACTCGTTAAGGGTGCCATTTTGATGCTACAAAAATCGCCAAAAATGCATTTTTTTCACTTCGGTTGAACCACAAAAAAACACCCTAAATGTATTCTAATCCCGTTTTTATCATTATCTACATCTAGGGGACATTCCATTGCACCATCCTAGAATGGTTAGAAGTGGTTCTGAACTCGTTAAGGGTGCCATTTTGATGCTACAAAAATCGCCAAAAATGCATTTTTTTCACTTCGGTTGAACCACAAAAAAACACCCTAAATGTATTCTAATCCCGTTTTTATCATTATCTACATCTAGGGGACATTCCATTGCACCATCCTAGAATGGTTAGAAGTGGTTCTGAACTCGTTAAGGGTGCCATTTTGATGCTACAAAAATCGCCAAAAATGCATTTTTTTCACTTCGGTTGAACCACAAAAAAACACCCTAAATGTATTCTAATCCCGTTTTTATCATTATCTACATCTAGGGGACATTCCATTGCACCATCCTAGAATGGTTAGAAGTGGTTCTGAACTCGTTAAGGGTGCCATTTTGATGCTACAAAAATCGCCAAAAATGCATTTTTTTCACTTCGGTTGAACCACAAAAAAACACCCTAAATGTATTCTAATCCCGTTAGAAGTGGTTCTGAACTCATTAAGGGTGCCATTTTGATGCTACAAAAATCGCCAAAAATGCATTTTTTTCACTTCGTTTGAACCACAAAAAAACACCCTAAATGTATTCTAATCCCGTTTTTATCATTATCTACATCTAGGGGACATTCCATTGCACCATCCTAGAATGGTTAGAAGTGGTTCTGAACTCGTTAAGGGTGCCATTTTGATGCTACAAAAATCGCCAAAAATGCATTTTTTTCACTTCGGTTGAACCACAAAAAAACACCCTAAATGTATTCTAATCCCGTTTTTATCATTATCTACATCTAGGGGACATTCCATTGCACAATCCTAGAATGGTTAGAAGTGGTTCTGAACTCGTTAAGGGTGCCATTTTGATGCTACAAAAATCGCCAAAAATGCATTTTTTTCACTTCGGTTGAACCACAAAAAAACACCCTAAATGTATTCTAATCCCGTTAGAAGTGGTTCTGAACTCATTAAGGGTGCCATTTTGATGCTACAAAAATCGCCAAAAATGCATTTTTTTCACTTCGTTTGAACCACAAAAAAACACCCTAAATGTATTCTAATCCCGTTTTTATCATTATCTACATCTAGGGGACATTCCATTGCACCATCCTAGAATGGTTAGAAGTGGTTCTGAACTCGTTAAGGGTGCCATTTTGATGCTACAAAAATCGCCAAAAATGCATTTTTTTCACTTCGGTTGAACCACAAAAAAACACCCTAAATGTATTCTAATCCCGTTTTTATCATTATCTACATCTAGGGGACATTCCATTGCACAATCCTAGAATGGTTAGAAGTGGTTCTGAACTCGTTAAGGGTGCCATTTTGATGCTACAAAAATCGCCAAAAATGCATTTTTTTCACTTCGGTTGAACCACAAAAAAACACCCTAAATGTATTCTAATCCCGTTTTTATCATTATCTACATCTAGGGGACATTCCATTGCACCATCCTAGAATGGTTAGAAGTGGTTCTGAACTCGTTAAGGGTGCCATTTTGATGCTACAAAAATCGCCAAAAATGCATTTTTTTCACTTCGGTTGAACCACAAAAAAACACCCTAAATGTATTCTAATCCCGTTAGAAGTGGTTCTGAACTCGTTAAGGGTGCCATTTTGATGCTACAAAAATCGCCAAAAATGCATTTTTTTCACTTCGTTTGAACCACAAAAAAACACCCTAAATGTATTCTAATCCCGTTTTTATCATTATCTACATCTAGGGGACATTCCATTGCACCATCCTAGAATGGTTAGAAGTGGTTCTGAACTCGTTAAGGGTGCCATTTTGATGCTACAAAAATCGCCAAAAATGCATTTTTTTCACTTCGGTTGAACCACAAAAAAACACCCTAAATGTATTCTAATCCCGTTTTTATCATTATCTACATCTAGGGGACATTCCATTGCACCATCCTAGAATGGTTAGAAGTGGTTCTGAACTCGTTAAGGGTGCCATTTTGATGCTACAAAAATCGCCAAAAATGCATTTTTTTCACTTCGGTTGAACCACAAAAAAACACCCTAAATGTATTCTAATCCCGTTTTTATCATTATCTACATCTAGGGGACATTCCATTGCACCATCCTAGAATGGTTAGAAGTGGTTCTGAACTCGTTAAGGGTGCCATTTTGATGCTACAAAAATCGCCAAAAATGCATTTTTTTCACTTCGGTTGAACCACAAAAAAACACCCTAAATGTATTCTAATCCCGTTTTTATCATTATCTACATCTAGGGGACATTCCATTGCACCATCCTAGAATGGTTAGAAGTGGTTCTGAACTCGTTAAGGGTGCCATTTTGATGCTACAAAAATCGCCAAAAATGCATTTTTTTCACTTCGGTTGAACCACAAAAAAACACCCTAAATGTATTCTAATCCCGTTAGAAGTGGTTCTGAACTCATTAAGGGTGCCATTTTGATGCTACAAAAATCGCCAAAAATGCATTTTTTTCACTTCGTTTGAACCACAAAAAAACACCCTAAATGTATTCTAATCCCGTTTTTATCATTATCTACATCTAGGGGACATTCCATTGCACCATCCTAGAATGGTTAGAAGTGGTTCTGAACTCGTTAAGGGTGCCATTTTGATGCTACAAAAATCGCCAAAAATGCATTTTTTTCACTTCGGTTGAACCACAAAAAAACACCCTAAATGTATTCTAATCCCGTTTTTATCATTATCTACATCTAGGGGACATTCCATTGCACCATCCTAGAATGGTTAGAAGTGGTTCTGAACTCGTTAAGGGTGCCATTTTGATGCTACAAAAATCGCCAAAAATGCATTTTTTTCACTTCGGTTGAACCACAAAAAAACACCCTAAATGTATTCTAATCCCGTTTTTATCATTATCTACATCTAGGGGACATTCCATTGCACCATCCTAGAATGGTTAGAAGTGGTTCTGAACTCGTTAAGGGTGCCATTTTGATGCTACAAAAATCGCCAAAAATGCATTTTTTTCACTTCGGTTGAACCACAAAAAAACACCCTAAATGTATTCTAATCCCGTTAGAAGTGGTTCTGAACTCATTAAGGGTGCCATTTTGATGCTACAAAAATCGCCAAAAATGCATTTTTTTCACTTCGTTTGAACCACAAAAAAACACCCTAAATGTATTCTAATCCCGTTTTTATCATTATCTACATCTAGGGGACATTCCATTGCACCATCCTAGAATGGTTAGAAGTGGTTCTGAACTCGTTAAGGGTGCCATTTTGATGCTACAAAAATCGCCAAAAATGCATTTTTTTCACTTCGGTTGAACCACAAAAAAACACCCTAAATGTATTCTAATCCCGTTTTTATCATTATCTACATCTAGGGGACATTCCATTGCACAATCCTAGAATGGTTAGAAGTGGTTCTGAACTCGTTAAGGGTGCCATTTTGATGCTACAAAAATCGCCAAAAATGCATTTTTTTCACTTCGGTTGAACCACAAAAAAACACCCTAAATGTATTCTAATCCCGTTTTTATCATTATCTACATCTAGGGGACATTCCATTGCACCATCCTAGAATGGTTACAAGTGGTTCTGAACTCGTTAAGGGTGCCATTTTGATGCTACAAAAATCGCCAAAAATGCATTTTTTTCACTTCGGTTGAACCACAAAAAAACACCCTAAATGTATTCTAATCCCGTTTTTATCATTATCTACATCTAGGGGACATTCCATTGCACCATCCTAGAATGGTTAGAAGTGGTTCTGAACTCGTTAAGGGTGCCATTTTGATGCTACAAAAATCGCCAAAAATGCATTTTTTTCACTTCGGTTGAACCACAAAAAAACACCCTAAATGTATTCTAATCCCGTTTTTATCATTATCTACATCTAGGGGACATTCCATTGCACCATCCTAGAATGGTTAGAAGTGGTTCTGAACTCGTTAAGGGTGCCATTTTGATGCTACAAAAATCGCCAAAAATGCATTTTTTTCACTTCGGTTGAACCACAAAAAAACACCCTAAATGTATTCTAATCCCGTTAGAAGTGGTTCTGAACTCATTAAGGGTGCCATTTTGATGCTACAAAAATCGCCAAAAATGCATTTTTTTCACTTCGTTTGAACCACAAAAAAACACCCTAAATGTATTCTAATCCCGTTTTTATCATTATCTACATCTAGGGGACATTCCATTGCACCATCCTAGAATGGTTAGAAGTGGTTCTGAACTCGTTAAGGGTGCCATTTTGATGCTACAAAAATCGCCAAAAATGCATTTTTTTCACTTCGGTTGAACCACAAAAAAACACCCTAAATGTATTCTAATCCCGTTTTTATCATTATCTACATCTAGGGGACATTCCATTGCACAATCCTAGAATGGTTAGAAGTGGTTCTGAACTCGTTAAGGGTGCCATTTTGATGCTACAAAAATCGCCAAAAATGCATTTTTTTCACTTCGGTTGAACCACAAAAAAACACCCTAAATGTATTCTAATCCCGTTTTTATCATTATCTACATCTAGGGGACATTCCATTGCACCATCCTAGAATGGTTAGAAGTGGTTCTGAACTCGTTAAGGGTGCCATTTTGATGCTACAAAAATCGCCAAAAATGCATTTTTTTCACTTCGGTTGAACCACAAAAAAACACCCTAAATGTATTCTAATCCCGTTTTTATCATTATCTACATCTAGGGGACATTCCATTGCACCATCCTAGAATGGTTAGAAGTGGTTCTGAACTCGTTAAGGGTGCCATTTTGATGCTACAAAAATCGCCAAAAATGCATTTTTTTCACTTCGGTTGAACCACAAAAAAACACCCTAAATGTATTCTAATCCCGTTAGAAGTGGTTCTGAACTCATTAAGGGTGCCATTTTGATGCTACAAAAATCGCCAAAAATGCATTTTTTTCACTTCGTTTGAACCACAAAAAAACACCCTAAATGTATTCTAATCCCGTTTTTATCATTATCTACATCTAGGGGACATTCCATTGCACCATCCTAGAATGGTTAGAAGTGGTTCTGAACTCGTTAAGGGTGCCATTTTGATGCTACAAAAATCGCCAAAAATGCATTTTTTTCACTTCGGTTGAACCACAAAAAAACACCCTAAATGTATTCTAATCCCGTTTTTATCATTATCTACATCTAGGGGACATTCCATTGCACAATCCTAGAATGGTTAGAAGTGGTTCTGAACTCGTTAAGGGTGCCATTTTGATGCTACAAAAATCGCCAAAAATGCATTTTTTTCACTTCGGTTGAACCACAAAAAAACACCCTAAATGTATTCTAATCCCGTTTTTATCATTATCTACATCTAGGGGACATTCCATTGCACCATCCTAGAATGGTTAGAAGTGGTTCTGAACTCGTTAAGGGTGCCATTTTGATGCTACAAAAATCGCCAAAAATGCATTTTTTTCACTTCGGTTGAACCACAAAAAAACACCCTAAATGTATTCTAATCCCGTTTTTATCATTATCTACATCTAGGGGACATTCCATTGCACAATCCTAGAATGGTTAGAAGTGGTTCTGAACTCGTTAAGGGTGCCATTTTGATGCTACAAAAATCGCCAAAAATGCATTTTTTTCACTTCGGTTGAACCACAAAAAAACACCCTAAATGTATTCTAATCCCGTTTTTATCATTATCTACATCTAGGGGACATTCCATTGCACCATCCTAGAATGGTTACAAGTGGTTCTGAACTCGTTAAGGGTGCCATTTTGATGCTACAAAAATCGCCAAAAATGCATTTTTTTCACTTCGGTTGAACCACAAAAAAACACCCTAAATGTATTCTAATCCCGTTTTTATCATTATCTACATCTAGGGGACATTCCATTGCACCATCCTAGAATGGTTAGAAGTGGTTCTGAACTCGTTAAGGGTGCCATTTTGATGCTACAAAAATCGCCAAAAATGCATTTTTTTCACTTCGGTTGAACCACAAAAAAACACCCTAAATGTATTCTAATCCCGTTTTTATCATTATCTACATCTAGGGGACATTCCATTGCACCATCCTAGAATGGTTAGAAGTGGTTCTGAACTCGTTAAGGGTGCCATTTTGATGCTACAAAAATCGCCAAAAATGCATTTTTTTCACTTCGGTTGAACCACAAAAAAACACCCTAAATGTATTCTAATCCCGTTAGAAGTGGTTCTGAACTCATTAAGGGTGCCATTTTGATGCTACAAAAATCGCCAAAAATGCATTTTTTTCACTTCGTTTGAACCACAAAAAAACACCCTAAATGTATTCTAATCCCGTTTTTATCATTATCTACATCTAGGGGACATTCCATTGCACCATCCTAGAATGGTTAGAAGTGGTTCTGAACTCGTTAAGGGTGCCATTTTGATGCTACAAAAATCGCCAAAAATGCATTTTTTTCACTTCGGTTGAACCACAAAAAAACACCCTAAATGTATTCTAATCCCGTTTTTATCATTATCTACATCTAGGGGACATTCCATTGCACAATCCTAGAATGGTTAGAAGTGGTTCTGAACTCGTTAAGGGTGCCATTTTGATGCTACAAAAATCGCCAAAAATGCATTTTTTTCACTTCGGTTGAACCACAAAAAAACACCCTAAATGTATTCTAATCCCGTTTTTATCATTATCTACATCTAGGGGACATTCCATTGCACCATCCTAGAATGGTTAGAAGTGGTTCTGAACTCGTTAAGGGTGCCATTTTGATGCTACAAAAATCGCCAAAAATGCATTTTTTTCACTTCGGTTGAACCACAAAAAAACACCCTAAATGTATTCTAATCCCGTTTTTATCATTATCTACATCTAGGGGACATTCCATTGCACCATCCTAGAATGGTTAGAAGTGGTTCTGAACTCGTTAAGGGTGCCATTTTGATGCTACAAAAATCGCCAAAAATGCATTTTTTTCACTTCGGTTGAACCACAAAAAAACACCCTAAATGTATTCTAATCCCGTTAGAAGTGGTTCTGAACTCATTAAGGGTGCCATTTTGATGCTACAAAAATCGCCAAAAATGCATTTTTTTCACTTCGTTTGAACCACAAAAAAACACCCTAAATGTATTCTAATCCCGTTTTTATCATTATCTACATCTAGGGGACATTCCATTGCACCATCCTAGAATGGTTAGAAGTGGTTCTGAACTCGTTAAGGGTGCCATTTTGATGCTACAAAAATCGCCAAAAATGCATTTTTTTCACTTCGGTTGAACCACAAAAAAACACCCTAAATGTATTCTAATCCCGTTTTTATCATTATCTACATCTAGGGGACATTCCATTGCACAATCCTAGAATGGTTAGAAGTGGTTCTGAACTCGTTAAGGGTGCCATTTTGATGCTACAAAAATCGCCAAAAATGCATTTTTTTCACTTCGGTTGAACCACAAAAAAACACCCTAAATGTATTCTAATCCCGTTTTTATCATTATCTACATCTAGGGGACATTCCATTGCACCATCCTAGAATGGTTAGAAGTGGTTCTGAACTCGTTAAGGGTGCCATTTTGATGCTACAAAAATCGCCAAAAATGCATTTTTTTCACTTCGGTTGAACCACAAAAAAACACCCTAAATGTATTCTAATCCCGTTTTTATCATTATCTACATCTAGGGGACATTCCATTGCACCATCCTAGAATGGTTAGAAGTGGTTCTGAACTCGTTAAGGGTGCCATTTTGATGCTACAAAAATCGCCAAAAATGCATTTTTTTCACTTCGGTTGAACCACAAAAAAACACCCTAAATGTATTCTAATCCCGTTAGAAGTGGTTCTGAACTCATTAAGGGTGCCATTTTGATGCTACAAAAATCGCCAAAAATGCATTTTTTTCACTTCGTTTGAACCACAAAAAAACACCCTAAATGTATTCTAATCCCGTTTTTATCATTATCTACATCTAGGGGACATTCCATTGCACCATCCTAGAATGGTTAGAAGTGGTTCTGAACTCGTTAAGGGTGCCATTTTGATGCTACAAAAATCGCCAAAAATGCATTTTTTTCACTTCGGTTGAACCACAAAAAAACACCCTAAATGTATTCTAATCCCGTTTTTATCATTATCTACATCTAGGGGACATTCCATTGCACAATCCTAGAATGGTTAGAAGTGGTTCTGAACTCGTTAAGGGTGCCATTTTGATGCTACAAAAATCGCCAAAAATGCATTTTTTTCACTTCGGTTGAACCACAAAAAAACACCCTAAATGTATTCTAATCCCGTTTTTATCATTATCTACATCTAGGGGACATTCCATTGCACCATCCTAGAATGGTTAGAAGTGGTTCTGAACTCGTTAAGGGTGCCATTTTGATGCTACAAAAATCGCCAAAAATGCATTTTTTTCACTTCGGTTGAACCACAAAAAAACACCCTAAATGTATTCTAATCCCGTTTTTATCATTATCTACATCTAGGGGACATTCCATTGCACCATCCTAGAATGGTTAGAAGTGGTTCTGAACTCGTTAAGGGTGCCATTTTGATGCTACAAAAATCGCCAAAAATGCATTTTTTTCACTTCGTTTGAACCACAAAAAAACACCCTAAATGTATTCTAATCCCGTTTTTATCATTATCTACATCTAGGGGACATTCCATTGCACCATCCTAGAATGGTTAGAAGTGGTTCTGAACTCGTTAAGGGTGCCATTTTGATGCTACAAAAATCGCCAAAAATGCATTTTTTTCACTTCGGTTGAACCACAAAAAAACACCCTAAATGTATTCTAATCCCGTTTTTATCATTATCTACATCTAGGGGACATTCCATTGCACAATCCTAGAATGGTTAGAAGTGGTTCTGAACTCGTTAAGGGTGCCATTTTGATGCTACAAAAATCGCCAAAAATGCATTTTTTTCACTTCGGTTGAACCACAAAAAAACACCCTAAATGTATTCTAATCCCGTTTTTATCATTATCTACATCTAGGGGACATTCCATTGCACCATCCTAGAATGGTTAGAAGTGGTTCTGAACTCGTTAAGGGTGCCATTTTGATGCTACAAAAATCGCCAAAAATGCATTTTTTTCACTTCGGTTGAACCACAAAAAAACACCCTAAATGTATTCTAATCCCGTTAGAAGTGGTTCTGAACTCATTAAGGGTGCCATTTTGATGCTACAAAAATCGCCAAAAATGCATTTTTTTCACTTCGTTTGAACCACAAAAAAACACCCTAAATGTATTCTAATCCCGTTTTTATCATTATCTACATCTAGGGGACATTCCATTGCACCATCCTAGAATGGTTAGAAGTGGTTCTGAACTCGTTAAGGGTGCCATTTTGATGCTACAAAAATCGCCAAAAATGCATTTTTTTCACTTCGGTTGAACCACAAAAAAACACCCTAAATGTATTCTAATCCCGTTTTTATCATTATCTACATCTAGGGGACATTCCATTGCACCATCCTAGAATGGTTAGAAGTGGTTCTGAACTCGTTAAGGGTGCCATTTTGATGCTACAAAAATCGCCAAAAATGCATTTTTTTCACTTCGGTTGAACCACAAAAAAACACCCTAAATGTATTCTAATCCCGTTTTTATCATTATCTACATCTAGGGGACATTCCATTGCACCATCCTAGAATGGTTAGAAGTGGTTCTGAACTCGTTAAGGGTGCCATTTTGATGCTACAAAAATCGCCAAAAATGCATTTTTTTCACTTCGGTTGAACCACAAAAAAACACCCTAAATGTATTCTAATCCCGTTTTTATCATTATCTACATCTAGGGGACATTCCATTGCACCATCCTAGAATGGTTAGAAGTGGTTCTGAACTCGTTAAGGGTGCCATTTTGATGCTACAAAAATCGCCAAAAATGCATTTTTTTCACTTCGGTTGAACCACAAAAAAACACCCTAAATGTATTCTAATCCCGTTAGAAGTGGTTCTGAACTCATTAAGGGTGCCATTTTGATGCTACAAAAATCGCCAAAAATGCATTTTTTTCACTTCGTTTGAACCACAAAAAAACACCCTAAATGTATTCTAATCCCGTTTTTATCATTATCTACATCTAGGGGACATTCCATTGCACCATCCTAGAATGGTTAGAAGTGGTTCTGAACTCGTTAAGGGTGCCATTTTGATGCTACAAAAATCGCCAAAAATGCATTTTTTTCACTTCGGTTGAACCACAAAAAAACACCCTAAATGTATTCTAATCCCGTTTTTATCATTATCTACATCTAGGGGACATTCCATTGCACCATCCTAGAATGGTTAGAAGTGGTTCTGAACTCGTTAAGGGTGCCATTTTGATGCTACAAAAATCGCCAAAAATGCATTTTTTTCACTTCGGTTGAACCACAAAAAAACACCCTAAATGTATTCTAATCCCGTTTTTATCATTATCTACATCTAGGGGACATTCCATTGCACCATCCTAGAATGGTTAGAAGTGGTTCTGAACTCGTTAAGGGTGCCATTTTGATGCTACAAAAATCGCCAAAAATGCATTTTTTTCACTTCGGTTGAACCACAAAAAAACACCCTAAATGTATTCTAATCCCGTTAGAAGTGGTTCTGAACTCATTAAGGGTGCCATTTTGATGCTACAAAAATCGCCAAAAATGCATTTTTTTCACTTCGTTTGAACCACAAAAAAACACCCTAAATGTATTCTAATCCCGTTTTTATCATTATCTACATCTAGGGGACATTCCATTGCACCATCCTAGAATGGTTAGAAGTGGTTCTGAACTCGTTAAGGGTGCCATTTTGATGCTACAAAAATCGCCAAAAATGCATTTTTTTCACTTCGGTTGAACCACAAAAAAACACCCTAAATGTATTCTAATCCCGTTTTTATCATTATCTACATCTAGGGGACATTCCATTGCACAATCCTAGAATGGTTAGAAGTGGTTCTGAACTCGTTAAGGGTGCCATTTTGATGCTACAAAAATCGCCAAAAATGCATTTTTTTCACTTCGGTTGAACCACAAAAAAACACCCTAAATGTATTCTAATCCCGTTTTTATCATTATCTACATCTAGGGGACATTCCATTGCACCATCCTAGAATGGTTACAAGTGGTTCTGAACTCGTTAAGGGTGCCATTTTGATGCTACAAAAATCGCCAAAAATGCATTTTTTTCACTTCGGTTGAACCACAAAAAAACACCCTAAATGTATTCTAATCCCGTTTTTATCATTATCTACATCTAGGGGACATTCCATTGCACCATCCTAGAATGGTTAGAAGTGGTTCTGAACTCGTTAAGGGTGCCATTTTGATGCTACAAAAATCGCCAAAAATGCATTTTTTTCACTTCGGTTGAACCACAAAAAAACACCCTAAATGTATTCTAATCCCGTTTTTATCATTATCTACATCTAGGGGACATTCCATTGCACCATCCTAGAATGGTTAGAAGTGGTTCTGAACTCGTTAAGGGTGCCATTTTGATGCTACAAAAATCGCCAAAAATGCATTTTTTTCACTTCGGTTGAACCACAAAAAAACACCCTAAATGTATTCTAATCCCGTTAGAAGTGGTTCTGAACTCATTAAGGGTGCCATTTTGATGCTACAAAAATCGCCAAAAATGCATTTTTTTCACTTCGTTTGAACCACAAAAAAACACCCTAAATGTATTCTAATCCCGTTTTTATCATTATCTACATCTAGGGGACATTCCATTGCACCATCCTAGAATGGTTAGAAGTGGTTCTGAACTCGTTAAGGGTGCCATTTTGATGCTACAAAAATCGCCAAAAATGCATTTTTTTCACTTCGGTTGAACCACAAAAAAACACCCTAAATGTATTCTAATCCCGTTTTTATCATTATCTACATCTAGGGGACATTCCATTGCACAATCCTAGAATGGTTAGAAGTGGTTCTGAACTCGTTAAGGGTGCCATTTTGATGCTACAAAAATCGCCAAAAATGCATTTTTTTCACTTCGGTTGAACCACAAAAAAACACCCTAAATGTATTCTAATCCCGTTTTTATCATTATCTACATCTAGGGGACATTCCATTGCACCATCCTAGAATGGTTAGAAGTGGTTCTGAACTCGTTAAGGGTGCCATTTTGATGCTACAAAAATCGCCAAAAATGCATTTTTTTCACTTCGGTTGAACCACAAAAAAACACCCTAAATGTATTCTAATCCCGTTTTTATCATTATCTACATCTAGGGGACATTCCATTGCACCATCCTAGAATGGTTAGAAGTGGTTCTGAACTCGTTAAGGGTGCCATTTTGATGCTACAAAAATCGCCAAAAATGCATTTTTTTCACTTCGGTTGAACCACAAAAAAACACCCTAAATGTATTCTAATCCCGTTAGAAGTGGTTCTGAACTCATTAAGGGTGCCATTTTGATGCTACAAAAATCGCCAAAAATGCATTTTTTTCACTTCGTTTGAACCACAAAAAAACACCCTAAATGTATTCTAATCCCGTTTTTATCATTATCTACATCTAGGGGACATTCCATTGCACCATCCTAGAATGGTTAGAAGTGGTTCTGAACTCGTTAAGGGTGCCATTTTGATGCTACAAAAATCGCCAAAAATGCATTTTTTTCACTTCGGTTGAACCACAAAAAAACACCCTAAATGTATTCTAATCCCGTTTTTATCATTATCTACATCTAGGGGACATTCCATTGCACAATCCTAGAATGGTTAGAAGTGGTTCTGAACTCGTTAAGGGTGCCATTTTGATGCTACAAAAATCGCCAAAAATGCATTTTTTTCACTTCGGTTGAACCACAAAAAACACCCTAAATGTATTCTAATCCCGTTTTTATCATTATCTACATCTAGGGGACATTCCATTGCACCATCCTAGAATGGTTAGAAGTGGTTCTGAACTCGTTAAGGGTGCCATTTTGATGCTACAAAAATCGCCAAAAATGCATTTTTTTCACTTCGGTTGAACCACAAAAAAACACCCTAAATGTATTCTAATCCCGTTTTTATCATTATCTACATCTAGGGGACATTCCATTGCACCATCCTAGAATGGTTAGAAGTGGTTCTGAACTCGTTAAGGGTGCCATTTTGATGCTACAAAAATCGCCAAAAATGCATTTTTTTCACTTCGGTTGAACCACAAAAAAACACCCTAAATGTATTCTAATCCCGTTAGAAGTGGTTCTGAACTCATTAAGGGTGCCATTTTGATGCTACAAAAATCGCCAAAAATGCATTTTTTTCACTTCGTTTGAACCACAAAAAAACACCCTAAATGTATTCTAATCCCGTTTTTATCATTATCTACATCTAGGGGACATTCCATTGCACCATCCTAGAATGGTTAGAAGTGGTTCTGAACTCGTTAAGGGTGCCATTTTGATGCTACAAAAATCGCCAAAAATGCATTTTTTTCACTTCGGTTGAACCACAAAAAAACACCCTAAATGTATTCTAATCCCGTTTTTATCATTATCTACATCTAGGGGACATTCCATTGCACAATCCTAGAATGGTTAGAAGTGGTTCTGAACTCGTTAAGGGTGCCATTTTGATGCTACAAAAATCGCCAAAAATGCATTTTTTTCACTTCGGTTGAACCACAAAAAAACACCCTAAATGTATTCTAATCCCGTTTTTATCATTATCTACATCTAGGGGACATTCCATTGCACCATCCTAGAATGGTTAGAAGTGGTTCTGAACTCGTTAAGGGTGCCATTTTGATGCTACAAAAATCGCCAAAAATGCATTTTTTTCACTTCGGTTGAACCACAAAAAAACACCCTAAATGTATTCTAATCCCGTTAGAAGTGGTTCTGAACTCATTAAGGGTGCCATTTTGATGCTACAAAAATCGCCAAAAATGCATTTTTTTCACTTCGTTTGAACCACAAAAAAACACCCTAAATGTATTCTAATCCCGTTTTTATCATTATCTACATCTAGGGGACATTCCATTGCACCATCCTAGAATGGTTAGAAGTGGTTCTGAACTCGTTAAGGGTGCCATTTTGATGCTACAAAAATCGCCAAAAATGCATTTTTTTCACTTCGGTTGAACCACAAAAAAACACCCTAAATGTATTCTAATCCCGTTTTTATCATTATCTACATCTAGGGGACATTCCATTGCACCATCCTAGAATGGTTAGAAGTGGTTCTGAACTCGTTAAGGGTGCCATTTTGATGCTACAAAAATCGCCAAAAATGCATTTTTTTCACTTCGGTTGAACCACAAAAAAACACCCTAAATGTATTCTAATCCCGTTTTTATCATTATCTACATCTAGGGGACATTCCATTGCACCATCCTAGAATGGTTAGAAGTGGTTCTGAACTCGTTAAGGGTGCCATTTTGATGCTACAAAAATCGCCAAAAATGCATTTTTTTCACTTCGGTTGAACCACAAAAAAACACCCTAAATGTATTCTAATCCCGTTTTTATCATTATCTACATCTAGGGGACATTCCATTGCACCATCCTAGAATGGTTAGAAGTGGTTCTGAACTCGTTAAGGGTGCCATTTTGATGCTACAAAAATCGCCAAAAATGCATTTTTTTCACTTCGGTTGAACCACAAAAAAACACCCTAAATGTATTCTAATCCCGTTAGAAGTGGTTCTGAACTCATTAAGGGTGCCATTTTGATGCTACAAAAATCGCCAAAAATGCATTTTTTTCACTTCGTTTGAACCACAAAAAAACACCCTAAATGTATTCTAATCCCGTTTTTATCATTATCTACATCTAGGGGACATTCCATTGCACCATCCTAGAATGGTTAGAAGTGGTTCTGAACTCGTTAAGGGTGCCATTTTGATGCTACAAAAATCGCCAAAAATGCATTTTTTTTCACTTCGGTTGAACCACAAAAAAACACCCTAAATGTATTCTAATCCCGTTTTTATCATTATCTACATCTAGGGGACATTCCATTGCACAATCCTAGAATGGTTAGAAGTGGTTCTGAACTCGTTAAGGGTGCCATTTTGATGCTACAAAAATCGCCAAAAATGCATTTTTTTCACTTCGGTTGAACCACAAAAAAACACCCTAAATGTATTCTAATCCCGTTAGAAGTGGTTCTGAACTCATTAAGGGTGCCATTTTGATGCTACAAAAATCGCCAAAAATGCATTTTTTTCACTTCGTTTGAACCACAAAAAAACACCCTAAATGTATTCTAATCCCGTTTTTATCATTATCTACATCTAGGGGACATTCCATTGCACCATCCTAGAATGGTTAGAAGTGGTTCTGAACTCGTTAAGGGTGCCATTTTGATGCTACAAAAATCGCCAAAAATGCATTTTTTTCACTTCGGTTGAACCACAAAAAAACACCCTAAATGTATTCTAATCCCGTT
>NW_027041648.1:0-25893 GCF_037179485.1 Ochlerotatus camptorhynchus
TTCAATTATGGCACCGGAACTTTCAAGTTCTTATAACGAATTAAAAATTAGACTGCTTAGAACTCTATAGAGCACCTTCAACTAAGCTGCTTAAGCCTCAAATAGCCTTTTATTAGATCTTTTCGTTACTTTGGCATATACAGGATCTATTGAAAAACGCAAAAAAATCTGGGAGAAAACGATGCGTCAGAACTCCACAGGTTATTAAAGAAGTTCGGTCGGCAATGAAAATTGTTGCTCAGCTGAGTGTTAACCGGGAACCTATACGCCGAATTTAAAAAAAGGATCTACACGGATAAAAATACTACCCAAAATTTGAGTTCTTTTTACTTCATTTTGAATTGAGCCTCCCACTTGAACTCGTTATTGTTATCAAAAAAAGGACCAAGAGATTCGACCCAACGATATAGTTCAACCCAATAAGTTACTTTTGAGTAAATTTACGTGAAATAATCTTAACTTTGGGTAGAATATATTTAAGAGTAAGTAATTTTTTTGCAGGTGTTAAATGGAAACTACTATATCTTCTTCTTCGCATTTCAAGCTTATTGCATATCGCATATTAGCTTATTGCGTGCTCTCAACTTAGTGTTTTTTTATCTAGTTCGTTTATTTGGAAGGCTCAATCGCGTTAGCTTTACGGAGCCGATAATTCATTGTTCACTGTGTGTAACAAAATTCACTTAATTCTATGTCTAGTAGGAGTTGGGCCGATTACTCGCGGCTTACTCGAGGTTAGAAGGGTACATTTTCGAAGGATAGGATCAGGGGAGGAGCTTGGGGTAGGGTTTCGTTGTCTCATCAGAGCGTTGTCGCCAGTATGAACGGTAGTGCTGTTCTAGCTTCGTCCGGAGTTCGACCGGCTATGGTGGGTGACCAGTGGGCGACGATGAGACTCATCGAGACGGGGGGACAAGACAAACAAAAACTAATAAAGAGAGACAAAAGACAAAAGGAATTAAATTCTTATACTAGACATTTGAAGAAATACATAAACGGACTGCATATAGCAGAGATCACGGGTTGCCAACACATCTCTGATAGGAACATAGGGTTGTCTTCCTTGGGCCTCGAGGGTATTCAAAAGTCGCTCTCTGGCGGCGTCATTATCCGTACATTGCCAAACTGCGTGTTCGATGTCATCGTAACCGTTGCCACACCGACAGATGTTGCTGTCCACGAGGTTTATTATATTGAGATGAGCATCTAGCGAGTAGTGGTTGGACATAAGTCTACTCATCACGCGAATGAAGTCACGACTTAAGCCCAAGCCTTTAAACCACGCTCTCGAAGAAACATTAGGAATAATTGAATGTAACCACCGTCCAAGATTTCCAGTGTCCCAATCGGTTTGCCAACTCGAAAAGGTACTCTGACGCACTAAATGGTAAAATTCATTGTGTGAAATTTGCCTGTCATACAATTCGCCTTCCTGCGCGCCCACCTTTGCGAGAGAGTCCGCCTTCTCATTGCTTGGGATTGAGCAATGTGAGGGGACCCATACAAAGGTAATCATATATGATCTTTCGACCAGCACACACATCTGCTCCCTTATTTCATCGACCGAATATCCTCAATCGAACTGAGACTATCCGTGAAGATGAAGTAATGGTCTGCGGGCATGTTGGAAATCATCCCCAATGCGAAGTTGATTGCTGCCAGAGTTTTCATTGAAGACACCGAAGCCAGTGGATCCATTGAGACGGGACCCGTCTGTAAAATATCTTTTCATGCAATTGACTTGTTGGTACTTTTCAGTAAAAATACGCGGAATAATAATAGGTAGAAGTTGATCGGGAATCCCATGAGTTGCTTGTTTCATGGTCAGATCATATTCAATTGAGGAACTGCGATTGGTGAAGTGAACACGGTCTGGAGTATAACAATGAAGACACATATCTGATGATATGTAGTGGTGGTAGATTCTCATAAATCGAGATTGTATGTTCAGCCCAAGAATTTCTTCAAAATTAGCAATTATAAGTGTGTTCGTCACTCCGCATTTGATTAGTATTCTGAGAGAGAGCTCCCAGAAACGGTTCTGGAGGGGTGTTACTCCTGCCAGAACCTCGAGACTCATGTTATGCGTTGAGTGCATACAGCCTAGAGCAATACGCAGACAACGATATTGAATTCGTTCCAATTTTATTAGGTGACTTTTTCTTGCCGAGAGAAAGCAGAAAGAGCCGTACTCTAGAACAGAGAGAATAGTTGTTTTATAAAGCGTTCTCCCGGATGAGCACCCCACCATGTGCCGCAAATTGAACGGAGAAAGTTGATCCTCTGCTGACATTTTTGCTTCAAATACGTAATATGGGCATTCCAAGTGCACTTTGAATCAAACCAGACCCCAAGGTACTTGAAAGACAATGATTGGGTAATGTTTCTGCCCAAAAGATTAAGCTGCATTTGGGCTGGGTACCGCTTTCGAGTGAACACTACCAGTTCAGTTTTCTGAGGCGAGAATTCGATCCCTAGATTCATAGCCCAAGAAGACAAGTTATCTAAGGAATTTTGCAATGGTCCTTGCAAGTCCACGGCATGTGGACCTCTTACGGAAGCCACACGTCATCTGCAAGTTGTCTTAGCGTACATTGTTCTGCCAAACAGTTGTCGATATCTTTGACATAAAAGTTATAAAGAAGAGGGCTGAGACATGAGCCTTGGGGCAGGCCCATGTAACTAATTCTGGAAGTTGTCAGTTTTCCAAGAGAAAAGTTCATTTGCTTTTCTGACAACAAATTGTACAAGAAATTATTTAAAATACCAGAAAGTCCACATCTGTGCAGATTGTCTGACAGAATTTCAATGGAAACTGAATCAAAAGCCTCCTTAATGTCCAAGAATACTGAAACCAATTGCTCCTTGTGCGCAAAGGCCAGTTGAATATCTGTGGAAAGCAGCGCTAGACAATCGTTTGTTCCTTTGCTCTTGCGGAACCCAAACTGTGTATTTGATAGCAAGTTATTTGATTCGACCCAGCGATCGAGTCTCCGAAGGATCATTTTCTCCAACAATTTCCTAATGCACGAAATCATAGCAATCGGACGGTATGAGTTATGGTCAGACGCTGATTTGCCAGGTTTTTTAATGGCTATTACTTTGACCTGTCTCCATTCAGGCGGTACAATGTTGTTTTCTAGCAAGGAATTGAATAAATCTAGCAAGCATCTTTTAGCGATATCTGGGAGATTTTTCAGAAGATTGAATTTAATCATATCGCTTCCCGGTGAGGAGTTGTTCGAAATTTTGTAGAAAGGGTAGCACTTTTTGATCGCTAAAAGTACTCATTCATAAGAATCGTCTCTATCCAGGCGTATAATGTTAAAATCGTGGAAGTTGAGTTCTTTATCGGAAGAATGCCATGTTTCACAGAGAGCAAATATATCACAATCAGAATTGTGAAGTAAAAATTTGAACGAGTCTAGTTTAGGCACTAGACTACGGCAGTTCCACTGTAGCACCGTGATCATATCTTCAACCTCGTTCGACGAATTATCCATCGAAAGATATGATTGATGCAAGGATGGGCCATGAAACAGTCAATTGCTTAAGATATGATTCTAACGTTGGAAGCAAGGCAGAAACTAAGCTTCTTAGAGGGTCTTGTATGTTGAACATGTTTAATATGAATTCCACAATGTCCGAAAAAGCTAGCCAACCTCGTTCGGACTTGGATTTCTTTTGAGAAGTTTGAGGAGCAGCTTTTTTATTTTTTTTATCTTTGTTGGGCAATGGCGGAAAATTCTTGCTGCATCCAGGGATTGGATCAACAGGAGCCTTCGGTTTTGTTTTTTCATCCCCATTACCCTGGGAATTTGGCAATCGTCTGGAGGTGACTTTAGTTTTCTTACGGCGCACTTTCGGGGAGGGGCATTTTCTTTTTGAGTAACCGTCCATTTTTGAAGGTGCGTGTACCACCGTAGAATCACCTTCATCGGATGAGTCAGAGTCCGATTCTTCAACTGACAAAACCGAAAATTGGTTTGCATCTTGGACGGCTGATGCAGCCTTCAACATTTGAGCATATGTCTGCTTGGAGCGTCCAGAGATTGAACGCTGCACTTTATCGGAGTGCTGTTTGTACATCGGGCACTCCTGCAAGGGGTGAGGATTCTCGCCACAGTAAGCACATTTTACTGATTCTTTGTGGCAAGAATCCTCTTTGTGGTTTTCACCACATTTGCCACAACGAGTTTTGTTGCCGCAATGGCTGGCCGAGTGTCCCAGCCTTTTGCAGTTGGTACAATTATATACCCTCTGTACAAACAGTCGCACCGGAAAAAAAGCACCATCAATTTTAACAAAGTTCGGGAGAACTGAACCTGCGAAAGTCACCCGGAACGAGTCTGAATGTTTATAAACTTTTTTACCGTCTAGCAAAGATGCTGAATGCAGTTGCCTTACATCCAGTATCTTCACTAGCGCGGTAGCGAATGTCGAGTTTTTAAAAGTTCCCGAGGCATGTTTCAAGTCCTCGACAGTCAGACTCGCGTCGGAGACCACGCCTTCTATCTCCACATCTCGAGAAGGGATGTAGATGTTATACTCAACACTAAAAAGCTCGTGTTCAACAATTTTATTTGCCACATCATAAGTCGGTGCTTCTACACGCAGTTTGTTGAATCTTTCTTTGTGTACCAAGATTCCCGGATACTTACGCAGCAAATCTCTCGTTATGTCGAGAGTTTTCAAAGGTTTATTTTTGGGCCGAAAAAAGACAACCCATGGTCCTTTCGAAGACGGTTCATAGTATCTGGTTCGCGTAACGTAGGCATCGGAAGATGCCATAAGTGTTGCGCAAAAGCGGAGCGCAACCACTTAAGAAGGAAAAAAAAATTAAAACCTTCACTAATTAATTAATTGTAATTACTAGTAATTAAATTTTTTGCCCGACGTAGAAACAAATCAAAAAGAAAAAAAAAATCAAAAAAAAAAAAAAAAACTTATATCTACTTGCAAAAAGTTGTCTCACTATGACCCATACTCCCCTACCAGAGGTGAGAGACAGAGTCACGCGCCACGAGGCAAAATTAAACTACAATAGGGAGGCAATGGACTTGCAAAATGTATTGTCTAATACTTATGCCGGTTGTAAACAACCTATCAGCCGTTGCAGCTAGATGGTCCGTTTGCTGCTGCTGGTGGTGATGGTTGGTGTTGGTGGGTCGGCACGATGATGAAAAAATGGCTTGACGACCGGATGGATTACCGGGGTGAATTAAAGCTGGATGGCAACTCCAAGGGGCTCGGCCCATGGAATTCCACTTCCTCTGTTGCACACTGGTCACTTGGGGCACCCAATTGGGGGGTGAAAAAACCGCTCGGGCGGAAAAAACACCGAAAAAAACTAGATGCCGCGCGACTGAGACCGGGACGTTGTTAACCGACTGAGTGTTCAACTAGGAATGATCAACTTAGTGTTCTAGATGCACTTCCACAGTTATTAATTGAGAGCTTTCGATGCCTTTACCATTTTTGCATTGGTATAATTGTGTGGCAAGTCCAATCATACCAGGGAAGTCGAGAAATTTTCCAACCCGAAAATTCCTAGACTGGACCGGGAATCGAACCCAGCAACCTCCAGCATGGTCTTGCTTTGTAGCTGCGTCTTTACCGACTGAGCTAAGGGAGGCCCCAAACTACTATATGCGGTCCGGGAATTGAGGGAAAAGTACTTAATTTTGGGTAGTTTTTCATCTCCGTGTTGATATTAAGGTATTCAAAAAAAGAAAAATTCACGGATTTACGGCAGCATCAAAACAAAAACGAAGGGATAGAATCAAACCATTGCTTTCCCTGCACGATGATTGTTCGTTGTTCATTCTCCAAGTCCCATATCATGCCCAAAATTACCGGATGTGGACGTTTTCCATTAATTACATACCAAAACATAAAAGAAATGTATCACGATACCAAAAATCGTCGTCGGTCATGGTATGGGCCAGTATGTATGTATGAAAAATGTACGGTACAGGATATTACTGTTTTCAACTAATACTGCAAATCTTATACAGAGGTGGTGTGAAGCCAATTTGAAGGATTTCATCTCGATGAACGAATGGGCTCAAAGCTCTCCTGATTTGAATCTGCTGAATGTCTGTATCTAAGGTTATATTTATATATAACAGAAGCTTAAGGATTATAGATATCGCAAATTAGACGAATTTACGGCGGTGATTAAAAAGTTTGTTTTTGTTCGAATACATGTGTGCCACACTGTTCAGCTGAACAACGGCTATACTGCCGTTATACGCATAACTGTCCCATGTTCTGTGCAATCCGCAATCTATGCATAACTGTCCCATGTTCTATGCAATTATGGCCCGTGGGACTCTTATGCGTATAACGGCAGTATACCACTATTTGTAAGTTCTTATGAGGCCCGTATATAGCCAATAACGTGACAATGGTTACTTGGGTATTTTAAACATGGTTTTAAATAAGGGTATACATTTCGAATACAAGGAATTCCGCGGAACAAATCGAAATTTGCACTTCAAATTTTTAAACATATCTAAATCATAGTAATTTTTGCACGTGAAAATATTAGAATCTGAGTAAACATTTCTTTCACATTGGATTAGTTCTAATTCGTCCAGAATCAAAAAAGGTACATCAATGTTTCTTATTTCAAATTTCGTTTTATTCCGCTTAGATCTTATATGAAACGCATACCCCTAGTTTTCAATTAGTTCTCAATTCTTCTTCGCGTAACCATTTTGCAGCAAATTCAATCTTGATGTACCTCACAAATGTATCCTTCAAACCCATCTAGGGTGGACCAACTAGGCAGATGCCAATCTAAATGATGTTTTAAGGGGAAGCTCACCGGCCCAAAAATAAAAAAAATATTTTCCGTACGTTTTTATTTTTCTAAAAATATTGGGAAAAATTAACGAAAATCCAAGAAAATCAGTTTCTTCCTTAGATTTTTGTCAAAAATTACATGCAAAAAAATTTTTTCTATCCCATCATGAAAAAAAATTGGACTCTCAGAAAAACCGAAAAGTTGATGTTTTGTGGTTTTTTGAGTCCAACTTTATGCCATAATGACTTATAAAACATGTTTTTGCACGTGAATTTTCTTTAAAAAATTAGAAAAAATGTGATTTTTTTTAGATTTATGATACTTTTTTTTCAATATTTTTAGAAAAATCAAAACGTAATTTTTTTTTTTTCGGAGCGGTCTGCTTCCCCTTAATGGATGTAATAAAGACAAAGCATTCTTGACCAGAGTGTTATGAATGTTGTTTTATAGAAGCCTTGTAGCACAGTACTTGTTCGCTTACTGGGCTAAAATCACAGTCCAGCTAGCGAATTCCACTCGCTAACTGGGCTGGCTTGTCAAACGTCAAAAAGCACTGAGGGAAAGTTAAATGGATTGTTTGGTCGAAGCTAAACAAATTTCCCGTGCATTGAATTGAAACAGTATAAAGTTTGTTATTGCTATTTTCACAGCATTCATACTCGTGAATTTAAAAAGGCTTAACGCTTTCACTAAAAACGCTTTCAAGTCTAGATTTCAGTGTGAAATGGTAATATTTTCAAATTTATTCATATTAAAACTTAAATTTCCATTCGAATGCCCCTCACCAATTATGACAACGAAATGTCAAACAATATGTAACGTCTGTTGTTGACGTAAAACTACCTTTTAACTTGGCTCAGCTATCGAACGCCCAGTTAAAAAGCAGCCCAGTTAGCGAACAAGTACTGTACTTCATAAAACGTAAAATGGTACTTGAACGGGTATCGACCGTTAGCTTTTCAGTCATAGCTCATAATCGGTAACTTTGAAATGATCGCCAGTGAACGATAAGAACTTTTCACGCAAGAGTTTTTTGTTAACAAAATTTTCATGGTTTTTCTTGTTTTTTGCAATTTTTCTCTACCGTAAAAATATCGATGTCTAAGATATTTCATTTATGTTGATGTCTATTTCAAAATATATTTTTTATGGATTGCTGAGATTTCTCCAGATATGGATTTCATTTACCATTTCACTATAAAATTTTGTTTCTGAGTTCATGAGTTATCAAGTTTTCAAGTATGTGCTGTCCGTAAAAATCGGAAAACTTCAACTATATATTTTCAGAAAAATGGTCCCCCCCTCCCAAAATATTTGTATTTTTTTTTTTCGTTTATGTAACCATAAACTCTACCTATGTGTTATTTTCATAAAACTTTAAGACTCTGTGGCCCATTTTTTAAATGTAAAAATAAATCCCCTCAACCTATATGAAGTTCCACTTCAACGTGTTGCTCAATGAAGGTACAATAGATAGATTAATTTTTTTAAGTTAGGCGTAAACCTTGCAAGTGGATACATTTTGAGCACAAATGAAGTCATTTATAGGAGATAGCCCCAGCGTAGTGGTTAACATCCATAACTCTCAAGACAAAGTAACAAGATAGAATCTCAACCCGCACAAGTCACGAAGAACCTAAGAGTGTTAAAATTACTAAATATAAAAATTAAACACAAAAAACAAAGCCTCATAATGATCTAACTGATTCTTGTTTTTTCCTTAGGAACATTCTGCAAGTAGGTGCTTGGCCTCCAAATATTAAATATCTAACCTGCGATGAATACGATGGAACCAACACACCAAATCATACAATTGACCTCAAATCGGCATTTATAGAAGTCACAGAGCCTACAACATATGGATCTTATGAGTTTTCCAAGGGAAAAACTACATTTAACGGTCATAGTTTCATGAAATTTGATATGGATATAAGCGCCGTTACCATACGTGGAGGAGCATCAGTCAGCACGAGAAACTTGGGCAAATGGGAAGCTAGTCTCGACAATACGCTACATGTTACAAATGAGAACGAAATGAAAAATTTGACAGCCGATATTGTTTATCGTGTTTATACTGTAGTGGTAAGTCTTATTATTTTTCAAATACTTGTACCAGAATGTACCGAATACCAAATGGTTTTTCAATCCAGATATTTTACCCCTGTCACACACAGAAGGAAATTATTACCACTTGGAAAATCAACCATAGATCCGAGTGTCATAATATATTAATATAATCGACTCAGCTCGACGAGATCGGAAAATGTCTGTGTGTGTTTACTAATGTAAAGATATGTGTTTTTTAGCAACCACTGATCCAAATTGGACGCAACAACCGCCAAATGAAAGGAAACACCGAATTTTTAGAATCGGTTTACCGGTTTCGGAGATATGGCCGGAGCATGTTCCGCTAAATACGTGCCTTAAGAATAGAAGCGACCTGAAACGAGTCAAACATATCATGTGGCATATTAAAATACATGAGAACATGAAAACAAGATCAATATCCAAGACCACCATCCGAACATGTTCGGGTGCATCCAGAGTAGTTTCCAATTTTTGATATTGACCAAAAGTCATCATATGACATATTAATTTTCATGATAACAAAGAAATAATATCATTAGCGGTCATATTGAGTTCCTAGGCCCACTTTGGTCACACCTTGATATGTTTCGGGTAACTTCAGGAAGCCAAAACTTGTTATGACCATAACCTTTAATTCAACACAATCACATAAGAATTTAAAATAAATATTTCTGGCGATTACATTTAGTACCGGAAACCAAATTGGCTATACCAGACGATGTGTTGGGAGACCAGAGGTGACCAGAATTTGAAATGAGCTAGCACTTATCGAGCGACACATCATACCACATGAAAGTTCAATAACAAGAATATTGAGTACCCAGGACAGCAATTACCCGGGTATCACAGGGAAAGTGTAACGTAAATTAAATCATATCAAAATTCAACTACACACTTAGATTTTTTCGCCGAGATGGGCACCACCGAGCAGCTCGGCATTTTATTTTGCTGGATCTCAGTGAAAAACTTGCCGAGATTCAGCTAACAAACGGGAATTTTGCCGAGATCTCAGCTAACAAACATATTTTTTGCTGAATTTCCAGCAAAATAAAATGCCGAGCTGCTCGGTGATGCCCATCTCGGCAAAAAAATCTAAGTGTGTACATGCTCATTTGAGGTCCTTTCGTGTGCCGAAAGCCGCATTGACAACTTTTTTTCCCCCAAATGCATTGCGTCTAGAACACTATGTAGTGAAGGTTTTATACAAAAATATGCATTCTGGAAAACCTTGCTTATACGGTCCAGTCCTTTACAAGAACAGCCATTACATATGCAGAGGATGTAATAAATCCAACCTTACATTGGATGAGAAAGAAATTTGTTTTTCGTGTACTAAGCTCAAAATAGCACCTTCATTTTTCCAAGGTACATTTTAATTGGTCCGAATCATCACACATTGTAAAATGACGCAATTTAACATCCAATCCTGAATATATCCACGAGCTCCAGGAAAAGACTAAACAAGTTCAACACGTGTTTCTTATCAACATCCCGGAGGTTCTTCAACAAGTTGAACATGATCCTATTAGCCCCCGGAGCCGAATTGTCACACGAAAGGAGCACGAGTGAGAGCTCTAGCATTGATAAAAGCTGGTTGATCTCGTCTACTGAATTCGTCGATTCCCAAAGAATAATCCGTGCCGGCACGGAATTAGGACACACTTTTTCGCGCGAACTTGAAAATCCAACGATCCGAGTACTCCTCGTTGTTTGAAAAACCGAGTTCGCTTTGAAACGATCTGGTGTTCCTCGTTTCCGGAAAAGGTTAAACGCTTCTGACTTTTCGATAAACCTCAGTGCATTGCTGGTCCCACCAACTAAAAGGAGGTTTCCTTCGGAAAGATGTTACTGGAACCGACCGAGTTTGAGCTTGAAGTGCGCTGTCCAAGATTGGAGAGAAAGTTATATTCCTCCAACGGTGGAAGCCCTTCTACAGACGTTAGGGCTTCATCTATCACAGTCTTGAACTTTGTCCAATCGATATTACGGGTAAGATCTTACGCAACGTGACGGATTGAACCCACTGGCAACTAAAATTTTGATCGGCAAGTGATCACTTCCGTGGGGATCTTGAATCACATTCCACGTGCAATCCAATGATAATGAATTAGAGCAAAGTGAGAGGTCCATTGTTATGAATTGTTGTATTGAAATTGTCACAGAAGTCGTATATCAAAGTAGAACGGTTATCATCATACAGTTCCCCCTAGTCTGTACCGTGGTAAATAAAAATTACCCATATTAAACAGTGGAGCATGAAGCAATGTACGACAACTTAAATACCTATAATTTTGGAAGATTCACTCTATAGAAGAAACACGAATCCTCACGATACGATACAGTCGAATAATGTTAAAATCATAAAAAGGAAGGTCGATATCTGAGAGAACCAAGTTTCTATTGTGAACTAAAAACTTAAAATATTTAGGAATAAGACTTAAATAATTCCAATATAGAACAGTGATCAAATCCCCGAACTCGTTTTGAAAATTATCTATCGATGAAAATGATTGCTGCAAAGAGGGGCCACTTAAATGCCCGATGAATCATGAGTAAAGGTGAACGTTATAGTTTATTTTGCAGTGCTGTGATAAATATTCGATTAATTAAATGTGAAATTATGCTTGTGCCGCTGTAGAATTGATCCTACACGTGCCCCGTAGTGATCATTTATTGGATAAGTAGGAGAACGGTTGCTACTGCAGCTGGTTCTCGTTCAATTTGATTTTTTTTTTCCTTCGCCCGGCATGCTATAGAGATGGCTAAAGCGTGATTGTGTCAGTGAATTGTTTTCATCAGGAAAATTTTCCGCTATGATTTTTTTTCCTGATGAAAAAACGCGACGTAGTGTGCGTACGATAAAAGTCAGCAATCTCTATTGGCATCCTTTAGTAAGCTGCGGCATTGTAAATTTCTGATTTCGTTTGTTTTTACTTGTGTCTCTGTAGTGTTGCATGTAAATTTTATGTGTATAGGTAGATATGGTAGATATGTAATGTGCAATATGTAATTTGTGGATTTTGGTACGTGATTTTCCGGTTACTGTGTGGGTAAGTGTGCTCGTGTGCATTGCAAATGCACTACGTATACGCGAACTCAGGCAAAGCTTATCACAGACAATGCAAATGTTTTTTTTTTCAAGTTGATATTTGTGATTTTAGTTCGAGACAATTTTGAGATTTTGGTTTCCAGTAGTTTTTAGGAAAACTGACTCATTCCAGTACAGAACCTAGTAAATTAGTTTGCAAGTTTTATTGAATGGATAACCGATCCCTTCAAATACATAATCCTATGGTTCCTATTACCATTCTTGAGTTTCGCAAATATGTTGCCGTATTTCTGAACACTGCAACGATAAAAATTGAAATTATTGTACTTTCATCTTGAAACTATTGTATAATTGGGGTTTTCATTCCCAAGTTTCAATATTATTTTCCAATGTTTCATGAACTACAAAGATATAGGAATTCAAAGATCGGTGATTTCTGCCCAAAATATGTTTTGAAATTGCGATTTCTAGCAGATTGATGTAGAATAGACTCTTGCCAGTACAGAACCTTGCAAGTTCGTTCCTATAGCCATTCCAGATTTTTGAAAGACCTCAATGTACCAGCAACAACAATATAAGAAATAGAATAACTGTGAATTTATCCCGGGACAATGTTGAAATTGCCATTTCCAGCAGCTTTATGAAGAACTGTCCGAAAACTTCGCTGATTGGTGCCTATGAACATTCATGAGATGGGAAAATATTTTTCCAGGTTTCTGGAAAACCTAAGAATCCACTGCAAAGAATTGAAATATCTGTGACTTCGGTCCGAGAGTATTTCGAAATTTTAGTTTTGGTTTCAGTTCAGAACCTTGCAGTATGTTTCATATAACTATGTATTAGTTCCGGAAATATTTGTCTTCAGTTATGTGCGTTGCTTTTTTCTTAGGATCGAGAGCTATGTTTACGAACTTCCCATTTTTTAGGTGTTCTTTGGCTTAGAACCTTTCAATATAACGTGTCTATATATAATGAAAACTGTGAAATGATAGACCTAAATATGTCACCGCTAAAAATGAAAAATAATTCCAAGCACTGCGAAATCATAGACCATAAGTAATGATATTATAATGTAATCTACGCTTTTGATTAACGACTAAATAAATAAATCAATTGATAAATTGATATAATATTTCCTTATCAAATCGAAATTATTAAAAATTCTTATGAAGATCTTCGGTCAGTAAGAATGCATTTCAAAATATAAGAATCGTAGATCTTCAAATGATTAAACAATAAAAATAATTCCTTTGAATATTCTCTCATCATATGAGGTTGATTAGGAATACTTCCGAACTATCAAAAATTATATCGAAGACCTTGGACTAATAAAAAAATTGAAATCGAGTTCTCTATATATTTCTTTATCATATAAAAAAAAATACTTGGTTTGTTTCCGTCGATTTTGTTTTCCGTACTGAGTACCAATGCTGCCAGCACCAGGGAGATAGTTTCCACACCTGGACCCTACATATCGGCCCATCAACTCATGGACTGGGGACCAACGGTTTAACTTCCCTTCCGTGATAAGAAATTTTATTCCTCAGAAAACCCCGGTGGTGCCGACTTGGATTGAACCCAGGCCTTTTGGGAATCACGCTTACCACTACACCACCACCGCCCCTTTTATAACAAATATATCAACAATTCTTCTGAAGATCTTCAGTCAATAAGAACGTATTTTCATAATATAGTGTTGATCATGAATCATGTCGAAGATCTGTAAACGGTCAGAAATTGATATAAAATCCCATGAATATTCGAAGTTTTGCTATATTCTATCTGACCGACGATCATCATAATAATTCCTGATCACTTTGATATGATGAGCGAATATATGGAGAATCGATTTCAATTTCCTGTAAGTCGTAAGTCTTCGATATAAATTCTGATAAATTGGAGGAATTACTGATGAACCTCATATGGGGCGATAATATTCAAAAGATTGAATTTCAATTTTGGATCATTTGAAAGGCTTCGACTAACCATCTTTATATCTTGAAAATACATTCTAACTTACCGAAGGTCTTCGGAAAATGACTTGATATGAGAAGCTAATATATGGAGAACACAATATAAATTTTTCTATAAGTTGGAAGTTCTCGAAATAATTTCTTATAATTCGGAAGAATTCCTAACCAATCTCATATGATGTAAGAATATTCAAATGGTTTTATTTCAAGATCATTTGAAGATCGTCTACATGGCTCCTGATCAATGCTAAATTTTGAAAATACATTCTTACAAACCAAAGATAATCAGAAGGACTCCCGATCACTCTGATATGACCAGGAAATCTATGGAGAACTCGGTTTCAATCTCCGATCGTAGGTCTTCGTATCATTTATGATAATTCGAATGAATTATTTATCAAACTGACTTTGTTGGATAGTATTCAACGGGTTTAAATCAAATTTTTGATGATTTGAAAGTCTTCTCTATGATTCCTGATCATTATTACATTTTGTAAATACATTCTTACTGACCAACTGACAATTTCTGTTCAATTTGATGGAAAAAGGATATATATGGAGAGCTCGATTTCAATTCTTTTTTTAATCGAAGGCCTTCGGTATAATATATGATAATTCGGAAGAATTCATGATCACTTGGATATGATGAAGGAATATATGGAAAACTCGATTTGGATTTCCGATCAGTCGTAGGCCTTTGATATAATGTATGATAATTCGGAAGAATTCCTGGTCAATTTAATATGGTCATGGAATAAGGAGAACTCGATTTCAATATCTGGTCAGAAATAGTTGTTTTTTAAAATAATTTCTGATAATTCGAAAGAATTCCTGATCAACCTGATTTGATTGAGATATATATATATGGAAACTCGGTTGCAATTGTTCAATTAGTCGAAAACCTTCAAAATAATTTCTGATAATCCGGAAGAATTTCTGAACACTTTGATAGGGTACATAGGGTACACATTATGGTGAAATCGATTTCAATTTCCAATCAGTCATAGGATTTCCATATAAGTTCTGATAATTCAGTAGAATTTCGAAATAATTCCTGATCATCCTTGTATTTTGAAATACATTCGAACTGCCCGAAGATCTTCAGAAGGATTTCTGATTAATTTGATATGTTGATGGAATATATGGAGAACTCAATTTCAATTTCCAATTAGTCATACGTGTTCGATATTAATTGCGATAATTTGGAAGAAGTCCAGATCAATTTGATGTGATGAGGGAACATATGGAGAACTCGATTTCAATTTCCGATATAATTTCTTATTATTCGGAATAATTCCTGATAATGCCAATATGATATGATCAAGGAATTAATGGAGAATTTGATTTCAATTTCCAATCAATCGAAGGGTTTCCATATAACTTCTGATAGTTTGAAAGAATTTCTGACCATCCTTGTATTTTGAAATATATTCTAACTGCCCGAATGTCTACATAAGGATTTCTGATCAATTTGATGTGTTGATGGAATATATGGAGAACTCATTTTCAATTTCCGATTAGTCATACGTTTTATATATAATTTCTGATTATTCGGAAGAATTAATGATCAATTTGATGTGATGAGGGAATATGCAGGATTCGATTTCAATTCCCGATAAGTCTTAGGTCTTCGATAGATAAGATAAGATTTTGAAGAACTCCTGTTCAGTTTGATATGATGAAAGAATATATGGAGATCTCAATTTCAATTTCCGATCCGTCGTAGGTCTTCGATATAATTTTTGACATTTCGGAAGAATTCCTGATCAATTTGATATGATGAGCGAACTAGCGAAAAAGGACTCGTGGACCTACGAACATGTGATCCGGTAGCAAAGGAACAAGAAAATTTGGCAACGTGGTAAAACAAATGCGTAATTGCTGATTGCTTCTTTACTATGTCCGTGACGAATTTACAGCGAGAATGTTTGGCGCATGGTTTGGAAATTGAAAAACCATGGTACAAATTTTCGAGAATCATATGTTTATGTATACCATCATGTTGTATGCAGAATGTATTGATATAAAAATATGGTATACTTTCTTGGGAAATTCCCGGGAAAACATAGGCGCAAGATTGCATTTCCTTGCGCGCACATATACACTGGCGGGAGAAATAGCCAGTAGTATCAAACACCTCACGTGGATATTCTCTTTGGGTGGAAATGCCACTTTCCCGGAAAAAGCACACCACTTGAAGTTGAATGCACTTTTCCACCCAAATTTTACACCACTAGGAAAACAAAATCCTTGGCTACAATCGGACGGAATTTGTTTCCCGATATTCACTTTCATTCACAGGATTTTCTGGACGTTTCCTGGAAAACCACCCAAATCACAGACAAACGGCTCAAAATGTCCGAACGATGGCCTTAAGCAGTTAATCCAAACACATAAAACAACCAACGATACAGACAAAACTGTTGCTTCGACTACCATGACAAACTCGCTCTGTAACATAGCTCGATCGAAGTGGTAGAAGGATAATGTTATATTGCTTGCCTCGAGTAAAGACATAACAAAAAAATCCCATTAACACACGTGTATCATTTTCGGCTCTACTTCGTGAAGCAGCTTGCCAACAATTTGCTCGTTCCCTTCTACCGTCCGAGTGAGCTGTGTCGCACGAGCTGCTTGTCATGAAAAAGAAGGAAGAAGATTATATCATTATTGATTTCCACTTCTGACATACAGCCACACAGATTCGCAAATCATTTTGGATCGATGTTTTTAGAATTACTTGTTATTTACCCCAGTTGTTTATTACTGTCAATTAAGATCAATTGACTCAAATTTGAGAATATCGCATATACTCCCTAGTAGCTTATTGAACGATAGTCATGAGAAAGTCGAATCTCTCGTTCCGTTTTTGACAACAACAAAAAGTGAGAGTGGGATGCAAAACTCAAAATTACCCAAAATTAAGTAAAAAGAACTTAAATTTAGGGTAATTTTTTTCCTCTGTGTAGGGAAACATGTCGTTTTACATATTTGGTTATTTTCGAGATACTCGTAGGTTAAAATTCACTTATCGCATAATTAGAGCAATTTTCACCCTATCATCTCAATTCGTGAGTGTCCAATCTTGAAAATATTTTTACGAAAAGCCCAATTAATTTCCTTAAACATTGCAGTGCACAGTTTAGCAATCATACGCATGAGTTAAGATATAATTAATTATGAGTGAGATACCGTATGGGAAAAGTGTATTTTCCTATTTGGCCTAAAGCCCTACAGTAAAAGTATGGACGTCTGTCAAAAGTTGTTCCTATCGAACCGTCAAAATGCACCGCTTTGCTCAATTGGAACAGCTTTTTTTCAGTTTTGTGGTGACAGTCGTCCATACTTTTACTGTAGGACTTTAATTTGGCCCCATATACCACCAGCTAGTTTCGAAGACCACGGCAGAATAGAAAACAACCATAAGAAGTATATAGAAATAGATAAGGATTAGTAATTTTTATTTAATTCCACTATTTTATTCGCTTATCCTTGACAGATACGCGTATTTCGTCTACAAGGTGCAGACTTCTTCAGTGTCTTGTACTAATACTTGTATACGAACATTATTACAAGACACTGAAGAAGTCTACATCAGACACTACGAGTATCTCGAAAATAACAACTTTGCGCAATTTAAGCACTAAGAGCAGTTCCATTTCAAATGACGATTTTTTTTTTAAATTTTGACGTAGGACTACGTCTGTGATTTCTATATGGGGGTACACTTTGTGACAACCGAAAATGGAACATGTAACAAAATTATGAAATATTTTGAATGTTAATAACTCAGCTGCCCCTGGACCAATTTGAATAATTTGATCACCAATGGATCAAAAATATTTCTACGCATCTGCCTAAATGTGCAATTGTTGCTATGATAATTAAAATTATCATCGATTGCCTGCGAAAAGCGATTTCTCTAACAGAGATTTCAAAGTTGAATTCCATCCGGTCTCACCAAACGGTGTTTATTCAATCACCGCGTGGTGAATGGTTTTGTTCTCCGGTACACAACGAAAGGCTGCCTGCAAGCAGCGAGCTGCAGCCCACATGAGCAACCATAGATGGAGGAAGAAGCCACACCGCTATTGATCGGAATCAGTAGCTCTTCTTAAGTCGCTTTGGGCCATCTATGTCAAGCGCGTCATACTAAAGAGTATAAACAGAGACAGCCCCGCTCAAATTCCTATTCCTACACAAAACACAAGCTCCTGCTGCAGTTAACAAATAAGATTGATTATTTAAGACCAAGTAGTTCTACGTCACCATTGCGTACAACCCCATAGGGTTGTCCCTTGTAGTTTTTTGATCGACCTTTTAAGATTATGTTGAAACTTTGCACAGTTGTTGCACAGTTGTTGCCATTTTACATTTTTGGTTCCCTAGTTTTGTACACGATTAACACTTGGAAAGGGCTTATGCAAAACTGATACACATCAAAAGAAAAACATATATCTCACGAACGATTTGTTTGATCAAGATGGTGTCTTGGGCGAAGTTGCGGACAAGTATTGTGCCTTTCAAGAAAGAATATACACTGAAAAAAATATTTTATTATTCACAAAAAAAATTAAAATTACTCAAATTGTATACACTGGAACCTCCATTTACGAACCAAAACGGAGGTTTCTAAATCCAATTAGTGCGTAAAAAAACCTCGTTATTTGGGATTTACTTCGTAAAAAGAAAACTCGTTATTTGGGATTTACTTCGTAAAAAGAGGTTTTTGAAAATATTGTCAAATACCCCACAATATGAGTATTTTTGGAATCAGGATGACGTGTAGGGATCGGAAATCGATTTCTGACGCCATTTTGAAATCCAAGATGGCGGCTTCCGTTAACAAAAAAACTTCGAAATTCCGTCAAATACCCCACAATATGGGTATTTTTGGAATCAGGGTGACGTGTAGCGACCAGAAATCGATGTCTGACGCCATTTTGAAATCCAAGATGGTGGCTTCCGGTTACAGAAAAACTTAGAAATTCTGCCAAATACCCCACAATATGAGTAATTTTTGGAATCGGAGTGACGTGTAGGAACCGGATATCGATGTCTGACGCCATTTCGAAATCCAAGATGGCGACTTCCGTTTACAGAAAAACTTTGAAATTCTGTCAAATAGCCCACAATATGGGTATTTTTGGAATCAAAGTGACGTGTAGGAACCGGATATCGATGTCTGACGCCATTTCGAAATCCAAGATGGCGCCTTCCGTTTACAGAAAAACTTTGAAATTCTGTCAAATAGCCCACAATATGGATATTTTTGGAATCAAAGTGACGTGTAGGGACCGGAAATCGATGTGTGACGCCATTTTTTAATCCAAGATAGCGGCTTCCGGTTACAGGAAAACAGAAAAATACCGTTAAATACACAACAATATTGATATTTTTGGAATCGGAGTGACCTGTGAGAACCGAGAATCCATGTCTGACGCCATTTCGAAATCCAAGATGGTTACAGAAACACTGGAAAATATTGTCAAATACCCCACAATATGGGTATTTTTGGAATCTTATTGGTGACTTATTAGGACTGAAAACGCATGTATGACGCCATTTTGAAATTCAATATGGTGACTTCCGGTTGGACTTGGAATTCGAAATGGCGTCAGATATCGATTTCTGGTTCCTGCAAATCACCCTGATTCCAAAAATACCCATATTATGGGGTATTTGGCAGAATTCCCAAGTTTTTCTGTAACCGGAAGTCACCATCTTGGATTTCAAAATGGGGTCAGACATCGATTTGCGGTCCCTTCACGTCACTCCGATTCCAAAAATACCCATATTGTGGGGTATTTGATAGAATTTCCTAGTGTTTATGTAACCGGAAGTCACCATATTGGATTTTAAAATGGCGTCAGACATTGACATCCGTTCCCTACACGTCACTCCGATTCCAAAAATACCCATATTGTGGGCTATTTGCCAGAAATTCCAAGTTTTTCTGTAACCGGAAGACGCCATCTTGGATTTCAAAATGGCGTGAGATATTGATTTCCGGTCCCTACACGTCACCCTGATTCCAAAAATACCCATATTGGTTGGTATATGACAGAATTTCCAAGTTTTTATGTAACCGGAAGCCACCATCTTGGATTTCAAAATGGCGTCAGATATCGATTTATGGTTCCTGCACATCATCCTGATTCCAAAAATACCCATATTGTGGGGTATTTGGCAGAATGTCCAAGTTTTTCTGTAACCGGAAGCCGCCATCTTGGATTTCAAAACCCGAGAAACTTCTCAGAAGACACCTAGTACCTTTTTTTTTTTCCTTTGGTTTGTTTTTTCCGTCGATCTTGTTTTCCGTGCTGAGCACCAATGCTACCGACGTGCCAGGAAGGCAGCTCCCACACCTGGACCCTACCTATCGACCCATCAA
Organism: Ochlerotatus camptorhynchus; assembly: GCF_037179485.1. NCBI lineage: Eukaryota > Metazoa > Arthropoda > Insecta > Diptera > Culicidae > Ochlerotatus > Ochlerotatus camptorhynchus. The sequence goes on from NW_027041648.1 coordinate 20,316, forward strand.
CTCATGAACCGGGGACCAACGGCTTTACTTCCCATCCGAAGGAAGGCGTGATCAGGCCTGCTGGGGTGAGAGGTAATCACGCTTACCACTACACCACCGGCGCCGTTACCTAGTACCTTTAATCAACCATTTCAGCGTAAATAAAAAATCGCGTGTTTTGATACCCTTGGCACCACTGTGTGTCACTGGCAAGCTCAATGTCTCCCATACTACTGTGCAGCGGGCCAAGAAACGAGGCGGGTTGTCGACGTTTAAGAAGGTGAAGGTGGTGAACCGAGATTACAAACAAAACACGTCAGCAAAGCAGTGGTCCCGAAAGCTGTATACGAATTTGCTCACAAAGTTCGACTGTGTCGTCATGGACGACGAAACTTATGTGAAGGCGGATTTCAAGCAGCTTCCGGGACAGGAGTTTTATACCGCATCAGGAAAAGGGAAGGTGGCTGATATTTTCAAAACCATCAAACTATCGAAGTTCCCGGAAAAAATATCTAGTTTGGCAGGCCATATGCACGTGTGGTCTAAAAAGCGGCATTTTCATTACTACGGGAACCATCAATCAAGAGATCTACATCCAGGAGTGCCTGGAAAAGCGGCTTCTACCATTCCTAAAGCAACATAATAGACCTGTGTTTACTTAGTTTGACAGTTGCACCATGACTAAGTGGCAGCGTATTCGTGATTTTTCCCACGCGCAAATGTCGCAAAAAGACATTTCAATTGTCGTGGGAGTGTCCCGGTGGACCGTAAAAAGGGTTTTAGACCGAGAAAAGAAAGGACAACTATCCACGAAGGTAGCCACAGGTCGTCCGAGGTCAGCTCGGGTTCCGAGGGTTATCGCTGCTATCAAAAGGAAGATTCGGGTGAATCCAGTGCGTTTAATAAGGAAAATAGCAAAGAAACACGAGATCAGTGACTTTACGGCATGGAAGACCGTAAAGGAAGATTGCGGGGTGAAGTCCAGGGCACGTAAAAAAAACTCACATGATTACCAACCGCATCCGGGAGCTACGAGTCAAACGATGCAAGAAAATCTTGAACATCCTTAAGCGAAAAAAATCCGGTAATCCTGTTCACCGACGAGAGCATGTTTACCGTCGATCCCGTATCAAATTCCAGAACCGACTGGTATATTAGTTCTCTTCTGGTAAATGACGTGGCCGACGAGCACAAGAACGTGTATCTGAGCAAGCATCCTGCTAGCGTTATGGTGTTTGGATTGGTGGCCTCTGATGGCCAAAAAAATGGACCCGGTGTTCATTCCATAAGGAGACAAGGTCAACACGGAGGTCTACATCGGGATTTTAAGTAAGTATGTTCTTCCGTGGATCAAAGAACAGTACGGTCCGAAGCCAAATGTTGTATTTCAACAAGATGGGGCTCCGTGCCACACCTCGAACCGCACTCAGAAGTGGTTGCAGGAACATCTTCCGTTCTCGACGAAGGATATGTGGCCGCCATCCAGCCCCGATCTTAATCCGCTAGATTACTCAATATGGCGCGTCATGAAGGCCAAGGTATGTTCTAAACGCCATCGGAGTACAGCAAGTCTCAGACAAACATTGACCCGTACCTGGAGAAAAATGGATGCAGACTACATTATTAGAACCTGCCGTGCATTCCGGAAGCGTGTGCAGGCCGTAATTGCAGCAAGTGGAAACTCGATCGATGATTAACATAGCTTAAGACTCTGAGAAACATCCCCCTTTGAATAAATAAAAATACTCAAAAACGAAATTTTTGAGAATTTTTTTAATTTCGACATTGCTCAATGGTGCAAACATTATCACGCATACGATAGGAATGGTCCATTAATTATGTCTCGCAAATTTGGCCCATTTTCAACCCCCCAGGGGGGGGGGGGGGTTGTCACATTTTTTGTATGGACCTTAATTTTTTTGTATGGTTCATCACAGTTTTCAAAACCCCCCCTCCCCCCTAATGTGTGACATAATTAATGGACGACCCCATTTATATAAGTTAAGAACGCAGCATTCCACAAACTATTCGAATTTCATACACAAGGATCAATCAAATCAAAACCTTTAATCAACATCAACTACCAGCAGCATTAGTCTTCTTCGAGGAGAAGTAACAATCATCATGTTCATCGTCAGCAAATTTATCGAAGTACACTGAGCAGCAAGAGACAAACGATTTTTTGAAATTATCATGTTTAGAAACCTCGCTAATTACTCCAATACGACTAGATTACCCTGCGTCTCCATTGATACATATCGAATGTAACATGGTTACATTACTTACTTATTTCAATTTCTGATCCTAGACTACCATGACATTCATAGAAACTTGAATCAAATTTATTGATTGCTTTTGCGTTATGTGTAAATAATAATTACTACAGTGATTCACAGCATAGGAATTCAAATAGAATATATTTATATTAAATTTGGGTAGTACATCTTTCACGGACTGTTTGGAACTCCATATCTAGTCCATATTTGGACTAGAATCAATGCTTTGATAAGACAATCTTATGGTTTCCAACTATGCACATGACTGGTTTTGAAATAAAATTCATTAATTTTTTTATTTTTTTTATTTGTAGACATAAAACATCCTTAGGGATACTTTCAAAGTTCCACAGAATGTTCTTCTTCTGAGAACGAGAATCGTTTCACAATAATATAATTTTCATTTTCTGGCCTAAAACTGATAGGGTTTTTGATCTAATTTCCGTCATACTAAGCACAACCCACATTTTACCTCTCTTTTTTGAACGAGTCTGAACAAAAAATGGAATAATTCTGTCAAATATGGCTTCTAAATTTATTCACCATTCCATACGTACCGTTGAATTTGATAAAGAGTCACAAATTGTTGAGATATTGTATAAAATCTAATACTGCTTCTTGATTCTAAATTCGTCCTACGAGTTTCAATTCCGTCCAAACGCATTGAAACGCCATTAGATTTTCTTCGTCCTACGGATAAACGTAGAAAAAGGGGATTCGCTAGGAGCGCTTCTTTTGTTTTGAGAACAATGAGCGTAAATATTAGGATTTATGTTATAGCTAATGAAGTAACGCATCGGAACAAACCTATTATTGATTTGTGCATAGTGAAATCATTGATATTATTGATCTTCTCTGATCGATAGAACGGAAATGGGCGATTACGACGAAGTAGCGCTCTACCCTATGACTGTGTTCCGGAAATTTGTTTGACACGATTATAACGAGTTTTAAGTTTTCTTTCCATCGCTTTATGATCTGCGTCTGAAAAAAGCCATAGTGTATTTTTGAATCGATTTTAGAAATTGCCCATGTATAAAGCTGTTTAGAAACGGCACCGGTGGTGTAGTGGTAAGCGTGATTACCTCTCACCCCAGCAGGCCTGGGTTCAATCCCAGTCGGCAACGCCGGGATGTTCTGAGGCATAACATCTCTGATCACGCCTTCCTTCGGATGGGAAGTAAAGCCGTTGGTCCCGGGTTCATGAGTTGATGGGTCGATAGGTAGGGTTCAGGTGTGGGAGCTGCCTTCCTGGCACGTCGGTAGCATTGGTGCTCAGCACGGAAAACAAGATCGACGGAAAAAACAAACCAAAAGGAAAAATAAAAAAAATAAAAATAAAGCTCTTTAGCAGTTGTAATGAGATGCCCCTGCAAACTTGCTTTAGCAGCATTTCGTTTCAAGACTCCTCCCAAAGCATCACATGGACCTTTACCGTGGCATGTGGCGAAAAAGTTCCACTCCGCATCTATACCAAAATCCTTTTTCAAATGGCACAAATTAAAAGCTGTCATCTTATTTTTGTACTGACTGCCTGATCCATCTGAGAAAAAGTGAATTTTCTTAAGGCTGGGTATCTTACTCTTGATGAACTTTATATAATTAACTACGAATAATCGAACTGAAACATGGTTGTGCTTGGTAAACTCCGCGATTGCAGTGAAACTAGTAAATATTAAATCTTTGGTATGATCATCTCTATAATAAATTGCAAATGGATGTATAGTGCGCTGTGCGTTTGCCCAATGAAATCAGCGTCTTGTACAACAAATGAAAAGTTTTCAGAAAAATCACATATTATTAAACATTCCGTTACTTTCAAGTTACTTTTGACATATTTCAAGTATTTACCTTGTTGTTCAGCTATGAAATTATGTGGTGATAAATCGGGTAACTTTTCGAAAAACATGTCTATAAACTCTTGAGTTTCCAACTCCACTAAATCCATGATACAACGGTCAGCTTGACGCGATTGTTTAAATTTTAAGGATTCCACATTTCCATCGGTCAGGATAGTAACCATTTCTGAAGTCAAATTTTGTATACCTGGGCAATGTTCACACATTTTTAACCAACACTGTTCTGTGGGGTTGGTGCAAATAACTTTGAAAAACAATTCATGGTATGATTTCACATCAGCTGGAAGTGACTTTCTATCTTGAAGAGTTTTAAAAATTAATTAAACATTTTGGTGGTAAACACACACACAAACAGTATGTGTGCCACTCGTTCCTGCCAGAATGCAATGTTTAGAGCGGTTACTTGCAAACATTGAAAACCCTATTTTAGTTGCGGGATATTGATCCTTGAAAACGCCATAAACTTCTTGCAAATTACACAATACTAATTTTCGTTGTATATAAACCTTACCATCAACATTTTTTGTAATAACATAGTCGCGTTTTCCTGGACAGGCTCGGCTTATTTCGTCACTGGTATAGAAATCACGCACGAGTGATAAAGTTTCTTCTGCTAAAGACGCCCTGCTCAGCTTTCTTCCTGGTGTCGTCATCAACCCCTTGTCATCCTGTAGTGTTTTGGTCCGATCCGCCATATATTGAGAAACACCGAATTCCTTCGTTATTTTATGTGCTGACCAGCTTCTAGGTAAAGTCGTGAGAATGCGATACTTCTCATTATTATCATGAGTTTCTAGAAACTTTTTCTTGAGTTGCTGAATGATTTCATCATCGTTTGTAGTAGGCACACTCTCAGTACTTCTGATCGATTGTAAACTGGGTGCTTCTAGTGACTCTGAAAATGAAGTTAAAAAAACATATTTGACATTACTGTAAACACTACACTACATTCGAGCCTGACGTTACAAAGTTTTCAGAATGCTATAATGTGACGTCATGCTCGTTTGACTCATGGATATCAATGTAAATACATTTTTTAAATACAATATTCACCTTGGCTGTTGACAGCAGGAACTCCGGATGGTCCAGCGGTGGACTCTTCGGGTGCGGGTTTATACAGTTTGAGGTAGCAATTTCTGCCATCTAATTTCACTTTTTTCTTCACCGCATGAACTTGAAGAGCTTGGGTAAGATTCATCTTTAAAGCATTTGAAACCCACAAACAACAACAAGAACACTTAAAATTCATCGTTTATAAAACACTGGCTATGCAGAATATCTTTGGATTAACAGAGCTTTTGTTTCCTTACTGATTATTTCACTTCTAAGTTCATCCTTAAATATACCACCATGCATTGTACCTACGAACGAGCACCTTACCTATCAAGTTTTCCGTATGATTTTAGCATGTGCTCTGAGTGGTAGCTATCTACTTTGAATAAACAAGCCTATGAAAGCAGAAGC